>NC_133666.1:194355558-194444353 GCF_037893015.1 Macrotis lagotis
TCATAAGCCCCTCTCCATTTGTTGAAGCATCCAGTATTATTTTAGACATTCCCAATAATGGAAGGTAAGTAATTTGTGCTGTTAAATGCCTATATTAAGCTCTTTTAGGGATATATAGTTTTTTTTCTGTCTTATATGCATCTTTAGTTGAATTTACAGCATGTGGGAGTATTTTAACCAGTTACCTAGAAAAGATTTATAGGGTATTCTTAATTAAAGCTTATGTTAATCAGGCTTAAAAAAATACCTGTGAATAATAATGAAAATTCTGCAGTCAAAATTATCAACTAGGCCAGTAGTACAGTAGAAAACAGCAGTAGAAAAGTGAGTGAAGCTTTCTATTTTTATTTGACTCTGACCCGGATTGGTTGAATGGTCATGGCCAACCCATTTAATCATAATGACCCAGGCAAGTTCTAAGGTTATGAATTATAGTTAAATGCTCTTCTACATTGTTGGAAGTTTTCTTACTAATACTATACTGATGAAATTACAGATTCAGATTTCTTCTTTTCCTCCCCCCTCCTCAGGCAATAGGAAAAAAAAGGGAAGGAAGGAAGGAATAAAATGAAGGAAGGAAAATGAAGGGAGGGAAGGAGGGAGGGAGTGAAGGAAGGGAGGGAGGGAGGAAGGGAGAAAGAGAGGAAGAAAACCCCAGTATCATTATGGGAAAGTATTAATGGGAGAATGGACTTTGATAGTTGTGTGTTATGGGTATAGACAAGAGAACTTCAACCAATTTAGAAAATTTAAAGAAGACAAAGAATATGTTAGCAAAATCTTCAGTGTTTAATATCAGAGACCCATGACATCTGTTTGTTCAATACTTGGGCAGATTATGGTACAAGTTCTTTGTATTAATGACTATAAGAAGTTAAAAATTCTGACTGGTTTGCTCTATATTAAATTTTCATTAACTTACTTTTAGTAGTTAAAATTATGCTATAATTATATCAAATTTATAACATTAAAATATCCACAAGACATATTTTCACAATGTATATGTTAACTTTAGAAAGGAATTTTTATCTCAGAACCATTTTGCTATAAATAGCTCTCTCATAGAAGTGGCATGAATGAATTTTTTTTATTTAGAATTTAATATCCATTTTTTCTTTTTTCTTTTAAAGTATTTCCCATCAATAGCCAGTGAGTAACAGATGTTCCTGGCTTGACTATTGAAATCTATATTTTTCTCTATTCCCCTCCCTCTGAGCTTTTCTGTGTCTTTCTTAGAATTGTGTCAGTTGACAAGATTAACTGTAGTTGTTTCTTTTTATTGATTTATAAAGAACATTCATAATGCCTTACTACTAATATTACACTAAATATTATAATTTTGGTTTTAAGTGAGGGCATAGGACAGTTACCAATTTCAGTTTAATATTTGTTAGAGAGAAGAACCAAAACAGCTTGAGATTAAGAATAATCCTTTATCCCTTCCTACATTTGAAGCCTAATACTAGTTGAGATTAAATAAATAGTTTCATCAGTTTAGTTCACCATTCCCTGGAAATGTTGATTCAAATTTTGGTTTGATATTTGGATAAATGTATATTCTGATATTATAGCTTGTCTTCCTACTATAAAACCATATAGTGGTTTTGCCTGATAGCATAGTAGTCAACACAATAGATTCTTTAAGAACCTTCTGAGAGATAGGTTATTATTATCTCCATTTAACAGTTGAGAAAACTGAGCCCAAGATCACATTTTGAACTCAGATCTTCCTGACTCCAGACCCAGAGCTCTACTCTTTGTGTCATCTAGCTACCTTAAAAAAAGACCTTATACCTGTCAATTTCTTATCTCTTAGTATATAAACTAGAAGCAATCTTTGAGACTATCTGCTTCATTTTCCCTATTTGGGAAACAAGGTTATTTCTTCAGATTGATGTGAACTTAAAATGATATTTATATTTGTAAAACATTTTTGCAAACATTAAAGCTATACATAAATACTATTATTTTATTATTTTTACTATTATTATTATTATAACATAAATTTGTAGTTGATCCATGAAGTGTAATTGCTGGCTCTATTCAGTAGCATTTACTAGGAGTAGAGACAGCAGTGGAATATATAAAGTTAGGATTGAAACTATCCTTTTGAGTTCTGATACTTTAATTATATTTTTAAATTGAGTCAAATAATTTGAAATAGGTGTGAATAGAACCTATAAACCTTTTTGAATTAATCAATGATTGGTTGTGATTGACTGAATGACACTGAGTAATTTGTGTATAAAAGGAAGTTGTCACCTGGAGGAAGAGATTCTGAGGGTCTGAATTCAAAGAGTTGGAACCATCATGCTAGTTACAACATGTATTTTTGAGAGCCATGGGAATATTGAACTGTGTCAGAGAAGGGAAATACTGAAGGGAGTTATTAGTTATATAGGAACCTTGGAGTAAAGGACCCAGGTTAAAGGAAGTCCCCCAAAATATCAGCTTTCTTCAATTTCTCCTCCTGCAAGCTATCCACAGACACTTGTAATAGAATACACTGTTTCATTACTCAAGTATTTACAGTAACTGAATGTTGTCTCTACCAGAGGTCAGTGGTTAATTAAAGATAGATGTAAGTTTAGGCAGAAGAGTTCATACTCTAGGTGTTAAAATTTTTTTCTAACTGGGATTTAGAGGAATTCTATTACAGAACTTTTCATCTAAGATCAACTCTCAAAAGCTGATGAAGATGGAAACAAATAGAAATTAAGGGAATTATGTTGTCCTCAATGCTTGACAAAAACTGATTATTATAAAAAAGATTCACAGAAGGTTGGGGTTTGGGGGTAGCTAGGGGGTGCATTGAATAGAACACCAGCCATGGAGTCTAGAGGACCTGAGTTAAAATCAGGCCTCAGACACTTAATAATTGCCTGACTGTGTGACCTTTGGCAAGCCACTTAACCCCGTTGCCTTAAATAAAAATTAAAAAAAAAAGTTTGGCAAGGCATTAGTAGCAGACAAGGCAGAAAAGGATTCTAGAGTAAAGCACAGGGTCATAAAGGTCAGAATTTGGAAGGAAGAGGAGGGTATAGGCAGAGCAGCATTGATGATCTGGTAGAAATAGGGTAGAGAGATTTTAGGACATAGTGAAAATGAAGGCTAGAGTTGGGAAGAATAAGACAGGGAGAAATAGTATGGAAATAGTCCCAGAAAGAAGGCACTAACATTAAAGAATGGGAAAGGCTTCTTGTGGAAGGTGAGATTTCTTTTTCTTTGACTTTAAAGTAGTCAGGGAAGCCAGAAAGTTCAGATTAGGAAGTATTTCTGGAAAGGAGGACCAGTGATAAAAAGGCATGGAACCAGGAGGAGTATCTGATGTGGTCAAGCTTTTGCTTATGAAAGATTAGTTGGACATCTGAATGGAAGATGAACTGGAATGAATATTGAGATGTTAGAGAGACAAGGCTATTGCAATAATCCAACAAGTGGAAAAAGTAGAAATGGTAAAAACATTTTCATTGTTCTTTATGTTGTTGGTAACCATTGAAAAGTTTTGTGTATTGTTATTGAACAGTCTATTTTTGTAGCTCTCTTTGTTCCACCTGCCAGTTAACATATGTCAAACATTGTATATAGAGAGCTTAAACCATTTAGAAAGAATTTACAATTTTATGAATGGAATCTGAAAAGAATGAGTTGTATTTTGAGTCAATTACAAGTTGAAGAGACTTGGTATTTAGAATTATCTCATTTTAAAATCATCTTACAGTGAATTCTAGAATAATTGTTTAAGGAAAGAAGTTGCATGTTTTAATTTAACCCAAATGAGTAAAATTGTCAAGTTGAAAGAAAGCCTAATTGATCTTTCTGGGTATTGTTAATTGTAACTTATCTTCTTTATTGATTTGCATGGTAGCCTCTATTTTTTCTGTACTGGCAGAAATTTCTCTATTATGTGGTATAAAGTTACACTTGGGATTTTGCCATTTTTGTAATTGTGTCTAAGAAGACTTCTGCTTAGTGATTTTGACATGAAATTTAGATAGAAAGTAGATAATTCTAGATAAAACATTTCATGGAATTGATTGGAAATTTAGACTTTAGCTTTATGACAGCCAGTAATTATAGGATTGAAGTTATTTTTTCCAAGGTGTTTATACTGATGCTACTTTTTATGGCATTAATGACATGAATCATAAGTTAACTTTGAATTCAATACAGGTTTTTACCTCATTTCTATCTGCCAATATCTATTTCAAATTACTCTTCTTTTCAGAAAGATGCAAATTTTGAGACACAGATTAATGCTCATAATATTTTCAAAAATATCCTGAATAACTTCTTTAGTAGGTACATATTTGGAAAGAATTTGGAAGGTTGGTTGGTGCATAGAAAAGGGAAGATCTGGTTCCCCGGTAGTGCATTTGTTTCAATTCAGCTGGTACTTATAAACACCTGTTCATGATATTGTGCATGTGCAAATTTCTGAGGTAAGAAAGATGAAAAATTTTAAAAATTCTTGCTCTCAGGTTGATGATCATTGTGACTATAAATTAAAACAAGTTGGAATGTTTATTTAAGCATTTTGAATTGGATACCTTATATACATCTCAAACTCATCAGATCCAAAATAGAGTTCATTACTTTTTTCCCCAAACCTTTCCCTCTTCTGAATTTTTCCATCATTCTTGAGGGTATCACACAGGTTCTCATCCTCATCCTTCCTTCTCACTTTCTCAGTCTTTTCCTTTCTAACTTCATGGAATCCATTAGTATAAATCATTTTTTATATTGGGGGGGATCAGGGGAAAGCTTTATAAAGGTGAAGGCTGTAACTAGTAATTCATTTTGTTAGTGTAGTTGTTCTTTCCACAGACTGAGATTCAGTTCTTACCTCCCAGTTGACATATTGCAATAGCCCACTGACTGGTTTCCCTACTTCAGTTCTTTCCCCATTCCAATTTACCTTCAATCAGTTACTAAGCTGATTTTTCCAAAAGGTAGGTTTAACCAAGTCACATTCTTCAATGGCATCCTATTGCTCAGGATCAAATATTTTAACACTTTTCTATTTTTTAGAAAGATTTTATTTACTTTGAATTTTACAACTTTTCCCCAATCTTACTTCCCTCTCCCCCATCTTCCAAAGAAAGAAGTCTGTTAGTCTTTTATTTTAACACTTTTCAATCAAGCTTTCCCTTTTCCCCTAATTTTTAAGTCTTCCTTTCCATGTTGGCCAAACCTGTGATGATGAGATTATCCAAATTTAATTTGGATGATCCTGAGACAATAGTCAGTTAGCAAGCATTTATTAAATGTTTGCTAAAGACAAAATACTATCAAGCCCTGGAGATGCAAATAAAGTTTAAAAATGAACATACAAATACAGTCTTTGCCTTCAAGAAATATACAGTCCATTATAGTTATCCCTTCCACATTATAACTTTCTCTATTGGTTTCTGTATATCTCAGGTAAGTATAGGAAATTAAATAGGAATTTTGGGGGAGTTTTGTGGAAGCCATAAACAATATATAAAACGTCTAGAAACCCAAAAAGCTGAAGATATATGTATAATATTGTATAATATCAATGTATTTTATCCTTTTAATATTATAATAATTCAGACTTCTCTAGTTTAAAGAGAAGACCAAAAAATTTTAAGTACATTTTTCAATTTCTGGGGGGGGGGTGACTAGTACATTTGTCTCCTAACCATAGTTATATAGAAAGGATGACAACATGACCTGTGCTTAAAATTTGTCCACCTTGGTAATCCCTGTTAGAGCTTGCACTCAACTGGGAAAGTCTTTTAGGATCCAGGGTCTGGAAGCAGTTCAGTTTATCAGAACACAGCGATGAAGCAGGGTAGCAATTTAGTTGATAAACAGAATAATTTCTTGCCAAAGTCGACAAAATATGACATGAGATTAATGGTTGCTTTGACTGGAGTGGCAACGAAGCTATAGTTGCTGCTTTTTTGTTACCAAAAAATCAGTCCTGTCATTCTTTGAGAAGCCATCTCAGTGCAAAATGAATTATTTTTACGATGTTAAAAGTGGGAGATTGAGAGGAATGAATAGTAATCATTTTAGTTGTTAAAAAAAGGATGTTTTATAAATTTGAGCTGAATTGTCTGATCATTAAGCTTAACAAAGATGCTTGTGTACTGACCTTGAACAAGCAGAACTAAAATAAATTTATTTTCTTTCCTCTGAACCTCCCGTTGATATCAGTGGCCTAAGCAATTTATACTACTTATTTCAGAATGAGCTCAGATTACTAATGATTAACCATTGGCACAGTCTCTAATTTGACTACTACTTGTTAGGCCTTGTGTTTATTGCTATTTGAAGTCAGTGCCATGAAAAACAATGGCAACGGGGAATTCTCTAGCTTAAAGAGGTTTTAGAGGAAACTGGAGAGTTGGGCCAGGCATAAGTATTCCTATTCCATTGCCTATTGAACAGGCAGAGATAAGTCTTCATTTTAATTACCTATTACTTGTCCTAAAACTCAACTATTACTTCCTGAACTTTAGTATGCTTGCCTCCCTCTTGGACCTTATGATTCTAGCTTTAGGTTTGCTTCCCCTCCAGACCTTGCCTTCTTCCTACTTCTGACCCTTTTAGTTCCATAGCCCATATTACTGGTTTTCAATAGTGGCTTCTTTAGACTGTAATTTTTCACCTATAAGTACAGTGTAGATGGTTTGGAGGTAAAAGTACTGAAGCTAGAGTCAGGAAGACTTATCTTTCTGAGTTCAAATCTGATCTCAGGAACTTACTAGCTGTGTGACACTGGATAAATCACTTAATCTGATTTGCCTCAATTTCCTCCTCTGTAAAATGAGTTAGAAAAGGAATTATTCTAGCATCTTTGCTAAATGGAGTCACAAGAAGACAGAAATGACTGAAAACAAGAGAATAACAGCCACTATAGGACTTCTTTACCAATTTTCTCCCTTATATCACAAATACAGCCCCTCTCTCTCTCATATATGTATATGTATATATATATATATATATATATATATATATATATATATATATACATATTCACATACTCTGTCCTATTTCTCAGATTGAAGAGATTTCAATCAGCCCTTATTTAGGCTCACACCTTATGTTGTTACCTCACTACTTTGAGGTTTAATTACTTTCTTAGTGTGGATAATTCTAACATAGATGTATATTGCACAACCTCGGCAACAAATGCACACATATGCACATAAACTCACACTCATACACTAACATTCGCACAGACACACCTAAATCAACACTGTATGTCCCATTTAGGGATCCTGAGCTGACCCTTGTGCAAAGAGAGAGAGAGAGAGAGAGAGAGAGAGAGACAGAGACAGAGACAGAGACAGAGACAGAGACAGAGAGACAGAGAGAGACAGAGAGAGAGAGAGATACAACACATACATTTTAAAAATGTTTTTATTTTGTGATCACTCACTGCTCTAGTGCTATTTCCTCAGAATTTATCTCCATAAAGAGAGCCCACTTTTTAGGGTGATAACAATACTAGGAATTGAACCAATCATTGGCAAATAAGATTTTGTGTTCCGTATAGGCTAGTTATACTCTTATCTGAACTAGCTCACTTCTCTTGTACTTCCTGACATTGCACTTTTGACAATATTTCACAATACTTGCAATGGGATATTAGATATTCATATTTGTTGTTTCTATGGTATTAATATTTTTTAATTTCAAGAAATAAATTTCAAGATTAAAATATATGTATACATATAAATATTTTTGAAATATATGTGTATATATGTGTATATATATATATATATATGTATATACATTCTCTCATAAATCCTTAGGGTTTTCTTCCTTCCTACTTTACTTGTTCTCTCCTTGTTTATTCATTGCAGCAATGCAGAAGTTTATAAATTACGGTTATAATTGATTATTATTATCCCAGCACCATTCTATTTAATTTGAGAAATAAATGCAAGTTTAACCTTCTAGCCTTTTACAGAAGCTATGTAATTGTGATTTCATCTGAACTTCAATAATAAGTTTCTTATGTGTAAGAACAATTTTAGGGGGTCATTTTCCTATTAGTTGGAATTAGAAGATGATATGGGTAGAAACATGTATTCTTTATATAATAATGGAGCCGAGCTGCATGGCCATAGCTCAGTAACTCTTTTTCCTTCTCTTGGATAGACATAGCAGTAGCATGGAGAGTGAATGAAGCAATGGAAAGTTATTAGCATAATCTATGTTACTATAGTTAATCTAGATTATTGAGGGAGAATACTTTGTAGATATGGATTGGTGGTAACTTTTTTATAAAACCAAGAAGTGAATCTTTCTTAAATTGTGGGTATATTTTTTGACATTCAACAAGTGCTTGAAATATAATTTGTCAATATATTGAAGTAACATTGTCTTTATTGTTTTTGCACCATCTGTTAACTAGTTTCAGTAATTTCATTCTAAGCCAATTCTTAATTATTCATGCTAATGAGGTCATATATATTGAATAAATCTTTGAATTCTTGCTCCAGAACCTGAATAAAGGCAATAATTTCAATCATTTACTGGTCAAAATAGAGTAGATACTAGACAGTAGCGAAAACTCTTTTTTTTAAACTTTTGAAGGTACTAATTAGCATTAAAGAAGTAAGGGAGAAAATAATTACAGATAATAACTGTTAGTTAAATAGTATTTTAAGTTTTACAGAGTTCTTTACTAACATTAGATCATTGCTGCCTTTAAATTTGCTTTAAATTTGAGAAAGGGTGACACTTGCTGAATTATAACATATATACTATATAAAAATATATTTCTACATTTGCATGCAATTTTATATATATGGTATAAATATATGTGTATAATATTTTGTCCCAGGAACCTAGAAATCATAGCCCCTGCATGAATTTTAGAAACCTGATAATAGTTCTGCCCCTCCCCATAGTATTTTGTCTTCTTAGTCACTGTGACCCACTGAATAGAAGGCACTAAGTATAGGAATCAGGAAGATGCCTGAACTAAAGTCTTGTCTCTTTAACAATAAGACCATGGTCAAGGTGTTTTTTTTTCTGAGAAAGACTGATTGAGTAATACTTCTTCACACCACTTGTTTTTGACTTATGGTTGTAAAATGATTCCTAAAATCCTTGAGAATTCATTGCTATTTCCATTTATTTTAACTTTAGCAATGGTGTCATTCCAGAGTTAAGAAGAATTAAATTCAATTAGGGGAACATTATTTTTAAAATGAGAATAAAAAAAATTTGCCATTGGACATATTTTGGAAACCTCAGTAATCCGATCTAAAAGGATATACTTGTAATCAGTTCTAGCATGTACCTTTTTGAAAAATATTTTATTGATATTTTTGATCTATATATTCCAATCATTTGTGAGAATAATTAAGCAGAAAGTTTGTTTCATTTGACATATTCACTATTCTGTTCTGAAAGATTTCAGTTTTTGTGTCTTAAGGAAAAATTGTTTCATTATCTCATCTTCACTGAGTTTTTCATTTTTTAGAGGTTAAATTCTTTTTAGTGTTATTTTCACTGACATTATGTATACCATTCTTTTGACTCTGCTTGTCCAACTCTCATGGAAGTTTGTAGAAATGGTCTTTAATTTCTTTTCATTCCTCATATACTTTTTTGTGTATATTAAAGTTTTTTAGTTATTCCTTCATCAATGAGACAGAACTATTTCTAGTTCTTTGTTACCATGAAGAGTACTGTAGTGAATCTTTCATATCCTTGAAATCTGTACCCAATAACAGGATTTCTGAGTTAGACTATGGACAATATAAATCACTTTTCTTTCATAAATTCAAATTGATTTCCAAAAAAAGTTAATCCACTTCACAGTGATATTAACACTGCTCATTCTCTGATAGCCCCTTCAACACTGACTTTTGTCTTAGGATACTCTCTTTTAAGACCTCATAATATTACAGAGATTTGAACCTGTTTGGATGTCATCCTCACCTTGTTCTTTTGCATGGTTGGGAACTTCTTTAGAGGAGGAACTGGACTGAAAGAGTTTTGATAAAAATTAAAATAATTAAAAGAGAGAATTCCTGATGCCATTGGATGGTACATGTTCTTAGTTGATAGTACTTGTATTTTGTTATCATTGTTGCCCATTCGGTATGTGGCAGTTTTATCCTCCTTTTATGATGGAAAGTCTGTGCTGTGTCTCTTGTACTGCATGAAAATGCACAGCTCTCGTAGTTGCACTGGATGGTTTTGCTATAGTAATTAAAACACAGATGGAGCTCATTTCTCTCCCAAGTGTTTGATTGGCAGATATTCTGTGATCAACACTACTCTATGCTGAACACATCAGTACCATCTGCCTTCAGTTTGCTTGGATAGGATGGCCTCATAGGAATTTCCTGATTATCACATGAGCTAATTTTAATCTTTTAATTTGAGTAGACTACATCTTCCTTCCTGGAGCTGTGGAGCTGTGAAAAGTTATATGGAAAATTATGCATCTAAAAGTTTGCATGTTAATAGTGATAGTCTTTAATAAAATATTTGCTTATGCTCCGTGTTGTTATATCTATCATGCATTTTTTTCTGTGTAAAGCTACAAATGAACCACAATCCTTTGAAAGGCAAAATATATTAAATAAATTAAGGGATAGAGCAGTACATTTTCAGCTACTTTTTGTCAATGAAGTTTTAAGTTGAAACTTGATGTTTTCATCCATTAATACAAATGAACCCTCATTTAAGTACTTACTGTACACATAATTCTGTATTAGGTAGAATGAAAAGACTATTGGATTTGGAATCAGGACATACCTAGGTTTAAAGCCTGCCCCTGTTACTTATTAATGACCCAAACTCTTAAACTCTGTGATTTTACTTAATTTAATTTAATTTCATCAGCTCTAAAATATACAACACAGTTGTGATTAGAGATAATGCATTAAAAAGAAAGTTCTTTGCAAACTTTGAAGCCATTATGTAAATGTTAGCTTTCATAATCATCATTATCATCATCATCAGTGCTATTATTAGAAAAGCTGACTCCTGATTTAAAGGAGATTACAATCTAGGAAGGTCATTAGACATGTACAAATAATAATGATTCACTTATTCTAAGAAAGTATTAAAGGATGAATGATCAGTAAGGGAGAAGTCATTGTGAGCTGGTGAGACTGATCAGTTAGAGCACCACCTGAGAAATTTTGAAAGGAAAAGAAATATTTCAACAGGTAAGAAGAGATGCAGTGACCTGATGATCTTATAAAACTCTTCCAGGCTTAAGAAGATGGTACATACAAATGTACTAAATTGGAGAGTACAGAATGGCTAGAATATAAGGGATTGGAAAGGAGGAGCAGGAAGTTTGAAATGAGGTTTCAAATGTAGGTTGGAACTACAGAATGTGGAGATTGTTGCAAGGCAGTTCAGAAGTAAACTTGAGGCCCAAATGTGAAGAAAACATTTTAATATGTCTCTCATAACTTTTTCTCAGATAAATTGTTCCTTCAAGTGCTGTAAAAGACTGTGATGACTTTTATGAATTAGAATTTTTGAAAGTTCTATTACTATTATAATTTTCTCATAGTAATTTAATAAACTCAAATTCATATAGATACATATATTTTCAGTTTATTAAGAAATATCTACATGAAAAGGCTTGGATGAAATGTATCCAACTATCCATATGTTGAAAGAATTCTATTTAAAATACCAATATAGGCAAGAAAATACATTTAAAGAAGAAATAGAACAAAGGATATTTATATTGCTTTATGAATATATGTGTAGAATTTGTCCCATTTATACAATATACATGTATATATATTTAGGCATATATAAGCATATATATGAATATATGTGTAGAATTTGTCCCATTTATATAATATACATGTGTATGTATATATATATATATTTATGCATATATGTGTACGCATATATATACAATATACATGTATATATGCATATATGTGTGTATATATTTATGCATATATATGAATATATATGAATATATGTGTAGAATTTGTCCCATTTATACAATATACATGTGTATGTATATATATATATATTTATGCATATATATATATATTGCTTTCTATTTTGCTTTGCATATAAAATTAGATGCAGGAGAACTGTGGTTTTTATAGAGTCTTAATTACCTAGTTAGGATGAAAAAACATTGTCTGCCATATTGGTGACACAGCAGGTTGGCCTGTTGCCTTAAGGTTGTCAGAACAAAGAATACAAGAATAAGGACAAAAAAGATTCCAAAGACTGCTTGAATAATCTGATCATAGTGAATTTTGTGTAGGATTCAAGTTGTAATAAAGATGAAGAATGAATTTGAGTACCAGAGTGGGTCGTTTCCTGAAAATTAGATCAGTGACTTTAATGATTTCATAGTATGAGTGAAAAACAAAAGAAATTTTGGAGATGTCCCAGTGGAAAAGATGGAAAATGATTTTTAATTTACAGGATTCTATTATCTTTTGTGATGAAAAATAGTTTTCCAGATAAATTCAGCATCAGCATCACATTTTCTTTTAATCTACCACCTCCTTGATTCAAACCTGAAAGAATGGAATACTTCTGGGTAGGTATGAATGGCAGGCAGGGGGTGAGAGGATGAGGTAGAGAGGAAGAGAGTTTTTATTTTGAGTAGGCTAGTATATATATTCATTTATTTATTGTTAACTCATATTTATTGAGGGATAATAGTTCCTTTACAATGATGTAAGGCAAGAAGTGGTGATATTAGAAGCAAGACCTTGGCTAGTGCTGTCAGGGTATCCCCCTGACAAATAGACTAGTGCCTGTCTTCAGGGAATCTCAGAATATATCATTGAATCCTAGAAGGTTAGAGCTGAAAGTGATCTTAGATGTCACCTAGTCCAACTGTCTCATTGTATAGATGAAAAAACAGGTTGAGAAGGTAGATGACATGCTTCAGCTTACTCAGCTGCAGAACTGAGCTTAGAAAAGAGAGTTTGGGAAACAGGTATAGAGAGGAAGTTGATAAATAATAATAGCTCATTTATAAAGTGCTTTATGGTTTACAAAGTGTTTTCCTCACAATAAGACTATCAGTTTGAGTATATCATATGTATGTAGAAACCCCATTGAGCAGCCATGTGGCTCAGTGGATAGAATGCCAACCCTGGAGGCAGGACAACTTTTCTTCCTGAAATAAAATCTGGTCTCAGACACTTACTAGCTGTGTGACCTTGGGCAAGTCACCTCATCTGTAAAATGAGTTGGATAAAGAAAAGGAAAATCACTCCAGTATCTCTGTCAAGGAAACCTCAAATGGGGTCAAAAAGAGTCAGACAAAAAGGAAAAACAACAACAGAAGAAACCTCATAGACTCTCTTGTCAATTCATCTCCTAGGTTCCTAAAACAATCCATTTGCCTCCCTATGGACCTAGATAACATGCACAGGGATTAGTTTCACTGTTCCTTGCTCCTATTACTCCATATGCC
Source organism: Macrotis lagotis (assembly GCF_037893015.1). Lineage (NCBI taxonomy): Eukaryota > Metazoa > Chordata > Mammalia > Peramelemorphia > Peramelidae > Macrotis > Macrotis lagotis. The sequence goes on from NC_133666.1 coordinate 194,368,982, forward strand.
CTATTTTCCATTGCATAGATTATTTCTTCTTGTTGAAAGGCCTCCCATTCCATAAGACTCTTTCATCTAGGAAATCTTTCCTAATCTCTGAATATCTGAAATATATCTTCCCTTTATATCTTATTATGTTTTATTCTTATTTTTTATAATATGTTTACCTCAGTTCTCATCAATATTTATGTGTGTACCTGTCACTCCTCCTCTAGCAGATTAGAAACTTCTTGACGGCAGAGATCATATCTTCATATTTTCATCATCAATAACTTGCACATGTTTGATAAAAGTCATGAATCATGCTAAATTGCTTAATTTGTCTGAGGTTTGGTTTCCTCATCTGTAAAATGGGGACAATAATAACTGTTTTTTCCATCCTCATTAAGTTTTTCTCAGGCTTAATTGAGTCAATTTATACATGTTCTTGCACATTGAAATACTGGTGGCCCTGGGGTGGGGGTGGGGAGGTAAAGTGCAAGATGGGCCCCTGGGAGTAGTTGAGCTCTCTTGGACATATTCTGGGATTTATAATCCTCTGACTAGGAAGAGATCCAGTTGTAGTTGTCTCTGAACTAGAGGGTAGAATTTTTTTTTTTTAGGTTTTTGCAAGACAAATGGGGTTAAGTGACTTGCCCAAGGCCACACAGCTAGGTAATTATTAAGTGGCTGAGACGGGATTTGAACCCAGATACTCCTGACTCCAGGACCAGTGCTTTATCCACTGCACCACCTAGCTGCCCCGAGGGTAGAATTTCTAACACAATAGAAGAATTTAAATCACTCTGCATGAGTGACAGGAGATAAATTGACAGATAGAGAAGTACATGAGTGTGTAATGATACTGGGAGAGAAGATGAAACCAAAGGGTGTAAAGCAATGACAGATCAAGAAGAGAGATCAGAGAGTTGAGTTGTAGCAAGCTGGGAGTGATCAAGGCAGTGACCAAGGGAGTAGTGATGAGGATCCCTTTGGGCATTTTGGCTTTAAGTGCTTAAAACTGAAGCTACCAATTAAACTCTCCATGTTAAAAACTGAGGAAAGCTCTAAAAGATTTGATGCCCTTGAAGTTCTCCTTGATATGCTTGTCAACATATATGTAACACCTGTTACTACCTATAGACAAGCATATCCAGGAGAAAATGCACACACACACATATGTACATATATAATTCTTCTTGTTACCCTTTTAAAGTTATTACTTTGCTGTTTTCAATAGTTCTTTAAAGGTGATTTCCCTTAAATGTAATATTGATTTTGCTTGTATTTAATTTCTGTCTATCTTGGTTACAGAGAACACAAAGGGGGGGCAAGAGGGTAGTGATTCATTACATCTAAATGCACAAGAATTTAAATAGGTTACAGTCACATGAAATTCTAGTAATAAACCTTTTCTGATTCAGAAGCTAAGAACTTTTATGATTTTATTTTTTTCAAGTTTTCCAAAAAAAAGTAAAGAAAGTAACCAATGACTAAGTGAGGGCCAGCTTCATAAAAGAGAAGAGACCAGGAAAATGGATTAGAACCTACATTCTAACAATATGTTATTTTCAAGAGACATACTACAATAGAAAGACACAGAGAAAATAAAAAAGGGGCTAGAGCAGAATCTAATATGCTTCAGCTGAACCAAAAAACTGACTTCAGAAAAGTAAAAGCAAAAATAGACTAATTATATGGGTTAATCAGGGAAATTTTACCAAAAGGTACAATGAAGCAACATCAAAAAATTTTTACAGTAAATTTCTCTTTTAAAGACCCCATTTTTCAAATATATCCTGAGAAAAGAATTGAGTCAAATTTATAAACTTAAGATCCATCCCCAATTGGTAAATGATCAATTATGATATGAACAGGCAATTTTCAGAAGATATCAAAACTATCTGTAGTCATGTAAAAATGCTCTGAGCCACTGTTAATTACAAAAAGACAAATCAGAACAAGTCAAGCAACCCCTCACAATTATTTGAAATGAAAAATGCTGGAGATAATGAGGGAAAAATAGGTATGCTAATGAATTGATAGAATAGTGAACTGGTCCAACCATTGTGAATATTTTGGAACTAGACTGAAAGGATTATAAAACTCCACATACCCTCTCACCCCAAAGAAATCAAAGAAAAAAGGGAAAGTACCTATGTTTAGAGTAATTATTTATAATAGCTCTTTTTTTGTTATGGCAAAGGGAAATTGAAGGCATGCTTATCAATTGGGAATGGTTGAACTTGGCATATCATTACGATAGAATATTATTGAGCTAAGGAAAATAAGGGGTGCAGTTTCTGGAGCAACATGAGGAGACCTATTTGAACTGATACAAAGTAAAGTGAGAACTGGGAGATCATTATGTACTATTACAGCAATGTCATAATAAAGATCAACTGTGAAAAATTCTGAGCTGACAATTCCAAAGGACTCATGAAAAAAAGGCTATCTACTTCGAGAGAAAAGTGATGACACTGAGTGCAAATTGATGCATAATTTTTTACATTATTTTTCATGATTTTTTTGCAATACAGCTTATATTGCAATATGTTTTGTATGATTTCACATGTATAATTGATATATGGATTGTCTTCTCAGGGGAGGAGGAGGTGGAAGGTAGGCAAGGAGAGACTTTAGAACTCAAACAATTTTATGAATATTTAAATGAATAAATGATTTTTTAAAGTGTGACTATAGGTGGCAGAAAGGTGGAGTGCCAAACATTACACCCAAAGCCAATCCCATGGAATGCAAAGAGATAGTTCTGGCAATAATAAACTCTGACAGGGTAAAAATGATCTTTAGTCAAACTTTTTCCTACACAGTGACATATATGCTTTCATACCTAAACAGTTTGCAAATTTTAAAATACTATTTAAGAGCCAGTTATTTTTTATTGTCATTATCATTGTTGTCATTGTCATTAACTCCTAAACACATCAAACTGTTCAATATATCTCTACCCATTTTGCTAAACAGAAACTGTTAAAAAAATTAAAGTGCCTGTCTTAAGGACTGTATATACAATTAATAGTTTTTCTACTCAGTTATAATTCTGCTTATTAAATGTCATAAAATAAGTTAAGATCTTCAAAGGCAATAACTATAAAATGTGTGACAAAATCCATTAGGTAAAAGACAAAGTTCAAGATGACAGAATCAGAACCAGTAGATAACAAAGAGAAATTCAGAATAAGGACCAGAGTAAGAAGATATGATAAAAATCAGTCTAAGAAAGGCTGGTTTCAGATAGTGAGGTTCCCAAAGGTTGTTTTTTTATAGTTTGATTTTGGATTTTCATTTTAGTGAAAAGCATTGACCAGGGATCTGGCCTGGAGGTAATAAATGGTACAATGGCTAGAATGCTGGGCCTAGAACCAGAAAGACTTGAATTCAAATCTAGTCTAAAACACTTAAAGGGTAGCTAAGTGGTGCAGTAGTTAGAGCACTGCCCTTGCATTCAGGAGGCTGGGAGTTCGAATTTGGCCTCAGACACTTGCCACTCACTAGCTGTGTGATCTTGAGTTAAGTGACTCTGATGCCTCACATCCAGGGCATCTCCAGTCATTCTGATTCATATCTGGCCACAGTATGCAGATAGCTCTGGAGGAGAAAGTGAGACTGATGAATTAGCACAGCCTCACATAAATCCAATTCACGTGCTTGTCATAGCATCACATCCCTGCTATCAAGGTCTTCGTCAAAAAAAATGAAGGACAAAAAAAAAAAGATCCAATATAAACACTTAGTAGCTTTGTGATCTTGAACAAGCCAATTAAACTCTGTTAGCCTCACTTTTCTCAAATGTAAAATGAGGGAAATAATAGAACTTATTTCATAGGTTTTTTCATGAAGATCCAAATGAGATATTTGTAAAAGATATTTATCACTGTTCCATGCCACATGGCAGGCACTATATAAATCCTTGCACTCTCCTTCCTTTCCATCTAGCCTTTCTAGGGAAAGTGGCCTAGATGCCAGCTGTAAGACTGGCCAAAGCTCCAAACTAAGCTTATGAAACCTCATTCAAGCAGAGGGGGTCCCACAATCCTGACTTTGAATTTTACTACTGGAGAATTAGTGATCAGTATGATCTCTGATTTTGCTCAGTATGGATGCAAGAAAAGGGGAACTTATATTCTGTGTAGGAGAGCTTAGTAAGTGATAGTGATAAATATACTTAACAGATAAAAATTGAGAGCTAGGAAACATGAAGTTAGAGTAGTTGTCTCGCAAATTTTTCAATTCTACATCTATATATTCATACATTACAGATATGTATTTAGTTCTTTGTAAAATATATACATAACCTATTATTTTGTTAATTATATACAATACAAATCCTTTAAAATAGACATTTTCAAAAGGTTGGATAATGATAAAGCAGTGTTTAATCCCAAATCAGTATGGAGCTCCTAGAATTTATTGAGAATGACATGGTCAAAGTAGGGTTTTAGTAAAGTGAATTTGGCAACTGTGAGAAGAAGGAGTTGGAAAGGGAAAAGAACTGAGACAGGGAGAGCAATTAGGGTTATTAACACAGTAGCCATATGAGTGAAAGGTTGTGAAGGTCTATACTAGGGTGGTAACTGTGCAAGAAGCATGTGCAAAAGATGTGGATCTGGGAATGTCTGTAGATAGAAGGAACCAAAAGATAAGGAGAAATTGGAAATTGGGAAGGCAGGAGATGATCCTTGAAAGGGCAATCTTCTAGAGGAATAGGTGTGAATAGGATCAAGGGATTGAGTAGTGAGTTTGATAAGGAAGGTCACCATTTACTCAGAGAGAGGAGAAGAGGAGAAACAAAGATGAAAATGAGGGTGATTTAAAGAGTAGAATTGAGAAGAAGAAGTTAGAGAACGATGTTTTTAATTTTATACATTAAAAAGACAACTTCATATCCTTTCATTTCTGCTCTAAATCAAGTACAAAGAAAGCATATCAGAATCTCTAAATATGGATCAAAATGAGAGGGTCTTACCAATGATTTTAATATAAATTACCAACATCATTTAAACTCTTACATAAACGCATCTGTAGGATGTGGCTTAGATTTTTATGGGTTATCTAAAATTGAGGATAAATGACTAAAATTTTATTGTATAAAAATGTATAAGTACAAGCAGAGGAGGCAGAATTTGGGATTTGGAGGGAAGGGAAAATAAGAGGGACAAAGCAGTAAAAGCTATTTGATCTCTTTAGAAAACAGAATATATATATTTTATTTTTATTATTACATAAAAAAGTTGTTACAATTTAGAATTAGGAAAGTATGTATTATAAACCTACATAGGAAAATAATCTTTATAAACTTTTCATACTTGTAGAGGGAAAAAATGAAACAAGAGGGTGGTTGTACCTGTATAGTAAATAAGTGTGGAGGTCAAGACCTTCAATTTCATCATTTTGATGATGAATGTAGCTTCTTCATATATGCAAGTCAAATGAACAAATAATTATTAAGTACTTGTGTGCCAAACACTGTGCTATGCATTGTATGGCAACTTATCTGCAATTGGAGGGTCCTGGGATGCTAAGTTAATCTGCCTCTGCTTACCAAAACTATACTGGTAATACAGGATTTGACATCAAGGTTTCTTAATTCTAAAGTCAGATTTATACTTTAATATATTACTCTTTAGGTCTATAATCATTATAATTATTAATATAATATCTATAATACTGATAGTTTCTTGGAACCCTGGAGTGCCTTCTTCCAACAAAGGGGTCCTGCTTCAGGCTCACACAGAAGTGAGATTCATCCTGGTGGTGTGATCTGATCCCTAAGAGAGGAGTTAGACATTTTCTACTTCTCATGTAGCTCATTATTTTATGCTGACTGTTCCAGTCATGTTTGTGCATCACCCTTCTCTTCCCAACCTATTCTTGCTTTCCATTTCTGGAGTCAAATCAATATACTATGTATATTGATTCTTGTTATAAAACAGGTCCATTTTCTTTTCTTACTAGATTCATTCCTGGATGATCTGTGTCATCTGTGCTTTCACTCAGTTCCCAAGTTACAGTGAGAGCATTTTTTTCTAAAGCAGAATAAACTATCCTACTCTGATAACTCACCATAGCATGGAGTTGACTCTTGGTTCTCAAAACCTATGCCAAGGAGATGGTGAACTCTGGGAGTATCTATTAGCTAGAAAGTCTTCTAATGTGGTTCCAATAACAAAATATAGTGGGGTTCTTGTTTGTGTTTTGCTTAAGAATTAACCATGTTAAATTCAGAGGCATACATCATCAGAGGTAAGATGCTGTAGATGAATATTTTGACCATTTCAACCCAGAAAACCATGTGATACAATGTTTCCCTCCATAAGAAATTTTTCAAAAATTAATATCAGAAATGTTGGGAAAAGTTTCAGGCCTCCCCCCCCAAATATATGTATTTGAGCATATCAAAAACCTAAGTGGTGAGAAACTCATGACAAGTTATTGACTATATAAACATTGTTCTCTAATCAGCTTATGTGGTCTTGTCTGTGTAGGTGACTTGAAGCTTGGAAAAGACCAGAAAGAGATGACTACACACGCCCAGGGTGAGCAATTAAAACCATATAGCCTTAAAGGTTATTTTTTCCAAAGTTAAGAGATTTATAACTCCTCTCATTTCCCATAGTTTTTTGCCTTTCCATACCCCCCACAGTGTATATGGAAACAAAAACTAATAGAGGACCAAGATGGAACGAGTTCAACTTTGTTCTCAGTTAGGTTAATATGGCCATCTGTTTTATATTTATTTTATTTAATTCTTGTTGGCTAAATAACTTTATGACAGAAACTGAGATCCTTAAAAAAAGTAGTTTATCATCATCTAGTGATTCATCTGATAATTTAATCATAGAGAGTAGAGGATTTTTGTCTGGTATAGATTTATTTGTTAAAAACAAATGTTAAAAACACTGAAAAGTGAATACTGAACCTGAAAAAGATATTTATATATTTTTGACTCCACTTAGAAACACTAAAACATTCACCTTTATAATGCTTGACAGAATATTAGAATTCAATATTACTTATGTCTTATCAGCCCTGTATTAGACATTATAGCATGGTAGAGAGTGAACTCATGGAGACATGAATTCAAGTTTCATTTTATGACTTGGGCAAATCTCTTAAATTTCTTATTTCTCTAGGCCAGTGGTGTCCCAACTCAAATAGAAATGCATTCCTGTTAGTGGCATATTGACTTAGAAGACCACAAATGAATCATACCAATATCATATTATAATTTTTATTTATTTTGTTAAATATTTCCCAGTTAAATTTTAATATGGTTTTGCCCTTGGTTTGACATCTGTGCTCTAGGAAACTCTTTTAAGACTATGCATTGTAGAGAAAGTGTCAGCATTGATCTGTCAATGATCTATTGAGACATGTTCCTTAATCATATTTAATTACAGAGTAATAATTAGAAAGGGGAATATTTAAAATGGCATTTGATTTGTTAAACTTATAGAATATATGTATATATATATGTGTGTGTGTATATATATATATATATATATATATATATATATATATATATAATATACACTTATCAGTCTTCCTTAATTCAAAAACTTATTAGATGTTGTACTTGGAGAAGAAATGTACTGATAAAAAGGTGGTTGTGTTAAAGATTCTGCCATTTATACACAACAATAATAATAAGTTCAGCTTTGGTTATATATATGCACATATGCATGAGTTTCTGTGTGATTTCCATAATATGATCTTTGGTTTATAATCTCTATTTAAATATTATTTTCATCAAGATAATCTCATCAAACTCTGAAAATGGAATTTTCTAAATGTTGAACAAAATTTGTAGCTTTCTTACATTACAATTTTATACTCTAGACAAGTGAGAGTTGCCACCCCAGAAGAATCATTTCCTTTAATAGATTAACATCCCGAAATTCCCTTAGAGCAAGGGGGGAACATCTTTAAATTTCATTCTTTCATTTAAAATATATATTATATAATTCACTAATAGCAATAATAGGAAGCATTTGGGAAATGCTTTATAAATATTATCTTATTGTATCTTCACAACAAATCTTTTGAGGTAGGTGTGATTATAATTCCTGGGTTAAAATGAGGAAACTGAGGCAGCCAGAATATAAGTGATTTTGGCCTACAGTTTCATATCTAGTAAGTATCTGAGGCAAGATTTGAATGCAAGTGCTTAATGATTAAAGGTCTGAGTAGTAAAGTGATCTCTTTTATTTGAGAAAACTAATAGTTGGTCTTTTGACCCTTCCTCCCATTGTTGTGCTCTACTCTGGTTTGCTGTAAAACTACATTTAAAAGTTTTTTTTTTTTCTTTTCATTTCATAGTGGCATAGAGTAAAAGTATGCTGAATTACTTTTTATGAATGAAAAAACAGAAAAGAGATATATAAAGAATTTCAGAGAAATACTAATTACAGATAATGTGAGATCTAAATTAATTATTTTCATGGGAATGTAAAGAATCATACTTAACATTTTACAAATTATCTTCTTTTACACTGTTTTAGAAATATTACTATTCACATAATGGATTTTATGACTAATCGTAAAAGAAAATTTTAAGTGCAATTCTGTAGTTTTCTTTACTATGTTGATGTGATAATACAGAACCTATATCTAGATATCCAATCAGATCTTAAAACTATAGAAAATATAATACCTTAAACTGGGAAATCTGGGGAAGAAAACAACTCCTGCTGTTGCTGTACCTATCTGAGCTGCCATGGGAGTTTAGTAACACGTTCTAGAAGAGGGCAAAGGGTGCCTTGTTGCTCCAAAAAGAGTCTGTTATTTATTGTCTCCCTTAGTCTTTGGAAGATTTTTACTATGTGCTAAATTTTCTATATTGTATTGAAAATTACAGGATTTTGATGATTCTGTATACAGTATCTATTTAATTGAACTTTTTTCTTTATCTAAAATTCATTAAAATTGACTCAAATGAGAAATGCTTATATTTAAAAAGAAAATTATCATTCCACCATTTTTCTTGTAACTAGGGTATCTTTCTGTCATAGGCTCTTAGGGATCCTAAGCATAAAGAATGAGAGATTTGTTTTCCCTAATAATTATTGTTTTCTTTCCATTAGATTAAGACTTCATAAAATTTTATTGTTTGTGAAATAGAAGCTTCTAATTAGATGTCACAAGGAATAAATAGTTAATCTCCTTTAATTTAAAAAAAACTTCAATTAAAATTTTTTAAAAAATTTGCTTGTAGTCTGACTTAAAGAATGATATTTTGTTTGGTCAATCACAGAAATAGAACAACATTTTTAGGAAGTTTGTGGCTCTGTCTCCCTACATTCTTTCGCTCCTTTATTCCATCCTGCCTCCCTTGCGTTTATGTCTTCCTCTCTTCTTGCTTTCCTTCCTCATTGAATGTCTTTTGTGAGCAGTAAAGACATCACATTAGGCATTGTGGAAAGGGATTTGAGAAAAAAATAGTATGTTATCCCTACAACTAGAAGTGGCACTTATTTTTTGAGCTATTTGGCATTGTTTTATTTTCTATTTATCTATTTCATTTATATACATTTAAAATTTATTGGACTGTTTCTTACTGTTTATTGAAGAATTCAAGCTTGAACTTTTCTTTAGGTATTAAAGATAAGGATTACTATATTGGTCTTCAAGAATATTAACTCACCTCCATATGCTGGTAGTTCAGTGCTTCTTAGAAAGTTATAAAAATGGTTGATTCTCTTAGAACACAATTTCTTCTTGTTTAGAAAGCTTACTGGCTAGATTAGTAAATGAATGAATCACAAGGAATCTTAAAAAATAATAAAATCATTCATTTTTATTTTGGTTCCTCCTGTGGTGAGAAGGCAGGGAAGAGAACCCTTTTATGAGGTATGATGGACTCAAAATATTTATATTCAGCTAACCCCAAAGTGAAAAATATGTTTTATATTTTATATTTTATAAAAAGTATTTGCATCCATATTTACTGAAGTTTTTCAAAAGTCAGAATTAAATATTTAGGTTTATTAAGAAAAAGCTTTGTCATTAATTCAGAACCTATTAACTTTATTATAATCTTCAAAAACAAGTTTTTTAATTGAATTCAGTTCAAAGAGGCAAAATTTGAGTTCAGGTCCAGAACCTAATCATAACTCCTCTGTGCACAACTTATTCAGTCGTGACCCTATGGACCCTGTGGAGCTAGGAGGCAAGAACTGAGTTCAAATGTGTCCTCAGACAGCTATTAGATATGTTATCCTGCGAAAATTATTTAATTTATGGGTTGCCTTATTCCATTGGAGATGGAAATGACAATCACTCTGGTATCTTTGTTGAGAAAATCCATGAAAAGTATAATTTCTGGGATCATGAAGAGTCAGCCATGACTGAAAGAGTGAACATCAACAACAAAAATGTGCTGTTCTAGCTGGGCGATGCAAAGACCAAAATGAAGCAATCTGATTTCTATAGGTGGGGAACGTGGAGATATAACATGTACATAAGTAATTTTGTGCAAATTAATACAAAGTAAATCTTAGAGTAAAGTAGTGTCAATAATTGGAGGTGTCATGAAAAGCTTCTTGTTAGAGACAGCACTATATGGATTGAATGGATCTAGGGCTTATACAAGCCAAAATTGAGAGAGGAGTGCTTCAGATGTAAAGGTAGTCACTTTTTAAAAAACTTGAAGAGTGAGGAGTGAAGAGCAACCAGGGTGAATAAAGGACCATGAGATTATTACATATGAGAGGAGTGTGAAGGGATGTTTAGAGCAGAGAAAAGACTTAGGGGGAACATTGAATTTAATTCTATAAATATTTATTGAGCACTTACTATTGCCAGATATTATGCTAAGTGCTACAGATAAAAAAGTGGTAAGAGACAGACTCTGCCCTCAAGGAGCAGAGACTAATGGGGGAGGGGTCATCATAAAATATACCATATTCAAAACAAATTATTTACACGTATATACAAACTATATATGGATATAATTAACAGCAGGAAGACACTAGAATTTATAGGAAATGGGGAAGACTTCCTGTAGGTGGTGGGATTTTAGTTGGAACTTAAAGGAAGCCAGGAAGGTAAGTAATTAAAGTGAAGGAACAAGAGCATTCCAGCTATGGGGGACAACAAGAGAGCCAAAAGATGGAATATGTAGGTTGTGGGACATTCAGGAAGGCAGTATCATGAAATTGAAGAGTATTTTTTGGGTAGTAAGGTATATGAATAGCATGATATTTGAATATCTCTTATATAGGAAGGGGCAGACAGGTAGTACAGTGGATAAAGTTATAGGCCTAGGGTCAAGAAGACTCCTCTTAGTGAGTTCAAATCTGATCTCAGACATTTCTAACTGTGTGACCCTGGGCAAGTCACTAACCATGTTTGCTACAGCTTCCTTATCTGTAAAATGAGCTGGAGAAGGAATTGACAAACAAGTCCAACATCTTTACCAAAAAAACCACCAAAATGGGGTCATGAAGAGTCAAACATGGCTAAACAGCAACAATGATAGATAAGAAAAGAAATGATTAAGTTTGTTTTGCCTGATTTATGAGAGAATTAGTTACATTAAGGGTAGAAGTTTTAGAAAGGCAGATTTTAGTTTCTTGCAAGTAAATAATAATTGCAGCTATTAACTTGAAGTCTTCAAACAAAAAATGAATGTTATGGAGGGAAATATTATTCAGATATGGTTTGGATTTAGATAGATTTTGAAATCCCTTTAAATTCTGAGATTCCATGACTTAATACTTGATATCAAAAATAAATTATACACTTGGTAAAATCTCTATCTTCAACCCTTGTAAAATGAACTTAAGGTCTTCTTGGTTACTTGGATTTCATGAACAAAAGTAATGAGGGTGTGAGATTACTTCTTGGTTATTTTCTTCAGTCTCAAAAGGGTGAAATGAAACGTGAAGCTAAAACATCATGGAGAGCATAAATGTTTGTTGACTGACTATAATTTCTATTCCTTTCTGTATATTTAAAAACTGATCCAATCTTCTCCCTAGTAATTTTTCAACCTATCTTCTCTGTTCCTATCACTTTTACCACATTCACAACATTATCTATAATTTCTGTATTAGTAGTGTAATGGATGAATAACACCATCTTGTCATCATTTAACCCCTCTTCTACTTATGCAGTTCATAGAATGTGGAGCAAAATTTTAAACAATATTAAGACTAAATCTTTAATGCTATAATGGCAATGAATGTTATAATGACATTATAGTATCTACAGGATGGATCAGCTTGCTCATGAAATCTGTTCCTAGGTTCATGCATTCATAGAGTTAAAGCTGAATAGAATGCAAAAAAAAAATGCCTAGTCTTCTTGTTACTGATAAAGTAAATGAGAAGTTGTGGATTTTGACCAGGGTCATACAGGTCCTCTGATTCCAAATCTAACATTTTTATACTCTACCAAAGTGCCTATTAACAAAATATTCTAAAATAATATATTATAAACAAAAAATGAGGCATAGCCTGTATCAATAAGGAAATGACTTTAGAAGTTCAATAATTAAACTGTCATTTGACCCCATAGGGTAGAATTAGAATCAGTAGGTCACAGGGAAAATATTTAAGCTTGGTTTAGGAAGAGCTTCTAACAGAATAATGAGTTCATGGGATATTAGAATTTCAGTTTGGAAAGTCTCAAAAATTATAGAGTGCAAATTTTTTTAAAAATAAAAAGGCTGGGGTGGAGCCAAGATGGTGACATGAAGGCAGGAATTCCTGGAAACTCATTCCCCCAAATCTCCAAAAGTCATCAAATTATGACTCTAGCCAAAATTTAGAAGGGTAGAACCCACAGAAAGTCTAAGTGATACAATTTCCCAGTCCAAGACAATTTAGAAGTTCTGCTGGAAAGGTCTGTTTCACCAGGACCAGGGTTGGAAAAAAGCCTCTGGGAGCACAACGGCAGTCACAGCTGCGGCAAGCCCAGCCCAGCTGAGTGCCTAAATCACTGGGAGTGCCTGGTTCCCTGGTAGAGAGGCTGGCTTCCAGACCTCCTGGCCCAGGTATCACCAGGAACAGCTTGAGGGGTGGTGAGAGAACTCTGCCTCACCTGAGTGAGCACCAGACTCAAAGCAGCTCTTTGGTGAGAACCTGCAGTGAGAATCGGGGAAGTCAGCCTGCACCTCCAGAGGGCAGCCCACAGATGGTAAGGGGGTCACCGGTGCAGAGGTCTCTCAGCTCTCCATGGAGCAGGCCTCAGCTGTTTGCCCACACTCAGATCTATGTTGCAGTGTTGGCCCCCACAAGACCACCATTACCAAGCAGGGACTCACTCTCCTCACGGCTCCAGGGCAGAAGGGAAGGCCTGTCATCATTCGCATACCAAGGCACAGACAAGAGAGCAGTCAGAGCCTCTTATAAAACCTTGGAAGAATTAAAGTCCCCAAAATATCCCCAAAAAACCTCCAAAGTCTTGGAAGTGCAGTAAATCAGACATAGGCTGAGGAAATGAGCAAACAGAAACAGAAGACTCTGATCATGGAAAATTACTTTGGTCCCAAGAAAGATTCAGAAAATGACAAAATCGAAGCTTCTGTACCCAAAACCTCCAAAAGAAATGAAAAATGGGCCCAGGTTTGAATGAGCTAAAAAAAGACTTTGAAAAGCAACTTCATTTTTCAAGAAATAATACAGCAAAATTGTCCTGAGATCCTAGAAGCAGAGGGTAAAATAGAAATTGAGGGAATTCACCAATCACCTCTTGAAAGAGATCCTAAATGAAAAATTCCTGGAATATAATAGCCAAGCTCCCAAAACCCCCAAGTCAAAGAGAAAATATTAAAAGCTGCCAGAAATAAACAATTCAACTGCCATGGCTCTATAGTCAGGATTACACAGGACCTGGCAGCAACTACATCAAGGGCTCATAGTGCCTGGAGTATGATGTTCTGGAAGGCAAAAGATCTTGGTTTACAACCGAGAATCAACTACCCAGCAAAACTGAATATTCTTTGTCAGGGGAAAAGGTGGATTTTAAATGAAACAGGGGACTTTCAACCTGTCCTATTGAAACAACCAGAGCTGATCAGAAAGTTTGATACCCAAGTACAGGACTTGGGGGAACCATAGAGGGTATGGACAAGAAGGACTAATTATGAGGAACACAATGGTGTTGGGCTGGTGGAATTCCTGCATGGGAAGAAGACACTGATAAGTCATATAAACCTCATTTATAAGAGCAATTAGAAGGAGCATATATAGACAAGGCATAGGAAAGAGCTGAATATAATGGTATAATATAGTAAAAAGATGGATTCAATGGGTGATAAAGGGAAGTACTTGGAGGAAAAGAAAGGAGAGGGGCTAAGATATTTCACATAAGAGTCAAGAAAAAGCTTTTTCAATGGAGTTGAATGGGGGAAGACAAGGGGAAATTAGTGAGCCTTCATTCTCATCAGAAATGGCTCAGAGAGGAAATAACATACAAACTAATAGGTGTAGAAATCTATCTTACCTTAGAGACAAATGAGAGGAAAGGAATGGGATAAGGGGGAATGGGGGGGAGGGAAGGGGGAATAGGTGACAGAAGAGTGGGAAGGTCATGGGAGAGGGTACTCAGATACAATTCACTTTTGAACAGGGACAAGGGAAAGTAGAGAAAGAATAGAATAAATGAAAATGGGAAGGAATAGAGTAGAGGGAAATACATCTAATAATAGCAACTTTGGGAAAAGTATTGAAGCAACTTCTCTGGTGGACTCATAATAAAGAAAGCAATTCATCCCAGAGACAGAGACACTGGATCTGAACACAGATTGAAGTACATTTTTTTTCTCTCTCAACAAAAGAAAAAGACAGACAAGAAGGATATACTAGAGCTAATTCTATCTTCTTTTCATCAAACATGATTGGTATTTAATGTCTTTGAGACTGTGTTGACAATACTCCAAAACAACCAGTCAATTTAGTGAAAATATTCAATAAAACCAGTTGTTGGGCATCAAACCTGTTGTTTGTACACCAAGCAGTCAATTGACTGAGGTTTTTACTTTTCAACTATTTGTTCTGATATTATGTCTAGGCTGCTGAAATGAAACTGATTTTCAAAGGCTATATTTAACTATTTTATAGGAATATTTGCAAATGACAACAAACATTTTTCAAGTCACAAGTTTCAATTGTTAACCACTCACAAACTTTAGCATCAGTTTCTGCTGCTCAACATAGCTCTGAAAATAGAAAATTTTGAGTGTATATGATTTAACTTATGCTGCATTGTCTATAATTGCCAAGTCTTCAGAATTGTAACTCCTACATAAAACTCAGCTGGATTTAAAAAAATGTGTTATTTTCTACAATGACAGATGGGTGATTTTAAAATACAGCCACTTTTAAAATTAGAAATTATATGAAAACCATTCAATGATAAACCAAATTATAGTTAAGTATACTGTCCATTGGAAAGAATGAACCCACTGATGTCAAGTTGGAAATTTTGAGGAGTTTAGTTTGAAAATAAATCAATAACAAATGGTATGCAGAGATCTTTATTTTCTTTTGACCTATATGACTTCAGATAAATTGCCAACCTCTTGACATCTCATTTTCTTCATCTGTAAAATTAAAGGGTTAAACTTCAGATAAAGGTATTGGATTTAAGTTGTAATTTTCTCCTCTAGCTTTGTTTATATACATATGTGTATGTGTGTGTTCATATATGTATATATTGTGAATATATAAAATATATATATGACCTATGATTTTTGACAAATACAAATAAATAAATGAAAAAAGGATATTAGCTTAATTTAAAAAAAATAAAAATGCTTCAAATATTTAAAGATAACACTTATCCTATCTCCATCATGATCTTCTTTGGTTTAAGCATTCCAGATTTATTCAGCTAATCAATTTACATAATAATAGTGAACATTTATATGGTAGTTTAGGTTATACAGAGTGATATATATATATATATATATATATATATATATATATATATATTCTCAACTGATCATGTAATGATCTTGCCATGATTAAATGCAGCAAGCTGCTCACTGTCCTTGTCATTTCCCCCTAGATATGCCTCAGTTTGTTACTTTCCTTCCTAAAACGGATTCCCAGAATATGATGTAAATAGATACTCTTTGACCAGGGCAACTATTCAACCAGTGTAACTATTAATTTACAGCTTCTGGGTATCATTAATGAAATTTACCCTCCCAGTGGCTTTTGGGGCTTTTTAAAGCATATTATTTATTCATTGAAGCTTTTAGTCTACTTCTCTTGAATTGTTGACTAGTTATATATTATTGATCCTCTACTTGTATAGATATAATATTGAACTGTAGTTTATCTTGTTAAAGTTTATCTTGTTAGATTTGGATCTTTAGACTACAAAATCATATTCCACTATCCAATAGATACCCTGTACTTTCATGTCTTATGCAAGCATATAACCTTTGTCATCATTCAATTCACTGATAAAAATCTTGGACAGAATAGAGGTTTTTTTTTTTTTAGGTTTGTGCAAGGCATTGGGGTTAAGTGACTTTCCCAAGGCCACACAGCTAGGTAATTATTAATAATTGAGTGGATTTGAACTCAGATACTCCTGACTCCAGGCCTGGTGCTCTATCCACTGCACCACCTAACCACGCCAGAATAGAATTTTTAAAATGTATGTTATATTAATTTAGGTGGTTACATATAGAAGCATGAATAAATTAATATCTTAATAATTATAATATAGGGACAGCTAGGTGGTAGAGTAAATAGAATTCCAGGCCTGGAATAGCAAAAACTGTAGTTCAGATATGATCCATGACTAGCAGTATAACCCTTGAAATGTTATTTACCCCTGTTTACCTGAGTTGCCTCATCTGCAAAATGTGCTAGAGAAGGAAATGGCAGACTATTCTAATATCTTTAACCAGGAAAAGCCCGAATGGGGTCACACAGAGTCAGATATGACTAAAATGACTAAACAACAACAAACATTGTAATATAAATTAATAGAATAAAATATAAGAGCTGGAAGGAATTTTATAAATAATGTATTCTTTTTTACATATTTTACCAAGGTCCAAAGATATTAAGTAGCCTATCCAAGGTCCAAAAGTTAGTGAATGGCAATTAAGAGTAGATAGAACATGGATTGCCTTATGGATTGCCTTATTCACCATGAAGCTTCATATATATTCCCTTCCTTGTGATGATTAAGAATAAAGGAAGAATATTACTATAGTCTTTTGGTACATTGAACATGTATTATTACTTAATTTTCTGATAGAATTGAATTTTCTTTTTGTTTTATGAAAGCTCTAACATACAAGACAAAATTATATTTTATTAATTTTAATGCATCATTTTAAATATGGTTTATTACTAATATAAGTAAAAAGAAAAAAATAATCTAAAAGTAATCAAAGTTATCAATCCTAAATCTTTCTTTATTCTTTGTTATTTTAATGTTGAGAAATTGATTTTGGCTTCTGATTTAACGAGAGACTAGGTCCCCAAAAATGTTTAAGAAAATATATAATCATAACTTTCTCTGCCTTAGCTATAGTTTTGATGTCCCTAGAATTGAGAACATAGCATGGATTTTTGTAGTTTATAATCCAGCAATTCTTTTAAAAACTAAAAATATTAGCCTTAAATTCTTGAATTCAAAATTGTCCAGTGCTAGTTCATACAGAAGTTGGAAATAGATTTTCACATATTATATAGGATTTATCAATATTATAAGGTAAGGGGATTATAGGAATTATAGTTAAAGGTATTATGTGCATTATATTTATTAATACTACAGTGGCCTAGATTAGTAACAATGACAAACTAGTCATCATAGGCAATCTCAGTATGAATAGTGATATCTTTCTTAAATTTCAGGATTGTAATTACATGATATTTTTAATCCTAGAAACCTTATGGGGCCATCTATCACCATAGTCGTAGGTTAAATTTCATTACTTGGAACTCTTTTGAATTTGTGAAGTTATCAAAGTTGACCATTGTCTTCTGTCATTTAATGGTTACACTTTTTCAATTCTGCTAGTTCTGTTTTTTTTATTATTATCTCAAATAAATTGATTCCTTGCTGTTTTCATATCCTATAAGGCCTGTTTGGGCCATACCTAACTCCTTTTCAATCTGAATTCCATAATCAATCATTTAAATGATTATCCTACTAGCATGAAGGTATCCTTCAGTTTCCTGACATTTCTTAAACCCTTGTCAATTCTCAATCCTGTTTATCTATGTCAAAGTCTCTCTCTCTTCTTTATTTCCATTCCTCACTTGTCCAGTCTTGATGGAGAAAGTTCTAACATTGTACAGATTATGTGTTTTACAGATTCTTGCTATCTTTCTTATTTCTATTGGGTCTTTATAGCTCCTTGACAACATTTTTCTTCATTCCTTTGGTCCTTACCCAGTTTCTCTTAGACATTATTTCAATATTTTGCTAGTCTCTTAAAATTCTCAACAGAACCTTGATACAAATGACAATTTTGCTTCCTATTTTATCTAGAATATCAAAACTATTCCAAATAAATTTCTTCAGCTTCCAGCTTCTCAATTTAAACTTTTCTTCTTTTTTTTCACCAATCCTATGATCCTTTGCTCTTTTATCTAATAAAGTGGTATCCTTTTTAACTTATGTTCACTTTAAAAATGCTTTATCAATGTCCATTCAAAAAAACAAAACAGTACTGTCATTTTTCGATGTCTTCCTACACCCAATGGAATCCCTCTTTGTAATAAATTAGTAGCTAGGCAAAACAAATCAGTCAATTAATAATCAATAAATAATTATTTATAAAGCACTTTATAAAGTGAGGAACCAAGATGGTAGCAGGAGGAGTTCCTCTCTTAGGTGCTCTCTCCAAAATATTTCAAAAACCTTAAAATTATGCCTCTTAACTAAATTTTTGAGAGAGAGAGAGGACCCACAGAAAGATCCAATGAGGCAACTCTCTAGCCCATGGTAACCTGGAAAATAGTGGGAAAACTATGTTCCATGGGGTTGGAGGGGTGGCACCACACCTGAACAAAGGAACTTCAGCCTCTTGGGAACAGTCTTGGGGCACCTGGGCATGACTGCTTCTGGCAGCAGAATCAGTTTCCTGACCTGCACCCCAAGGAACACCAAGCATAACTTGGAAGATCAGCAGGGATATCTCTGCCAGAGTGAGGGCGATGGCCAGGCCCTCAGTGTGGTCATGGCACTCAGTGTGGCCACAGCACTCAGCAGCCCAGATCCCAGGAAATGGAAGCAGGCCAGTGGAATCACCCAGCAGGAGCTTCCAGACAGCTGTGTCCTGAGTGCTCAACCCACTGAAGGTAAGGGAGTGGAGGGAGACTGTTGAGGTCTGTCCTCTGACCCTGGAATAGGACTCTGGGGCTTTGACCACATTAAGACCCCAAGTCATATTCTGGGCCTCCCATAAAGCAGGGACCCCCTCACAGCCTGGTGGCAGGGAGTGAGCTTGTAGTCATTCACAGACCAGGAGAGCAGTCAGAGCCTCACATGCTGAAGTCCTTGTGGGGCAGGGGTTCCCAATAATACTCAAAAGCTCAAGAAGCATCTCAAAACCAGGGACAGGCACAGAAAAAAAAGGAACTTGACCATGGACAATTACTTTGGTCCCATGGAGGACAAAAATACTCAATCTGAAGATGAGAAAGTACAAGCTTCTGCATCTAAAAGACTCCAAGAAATATAGAAGTTGGGCTCAAGCTATGACAGGGCTCAAAAAAGATTTTTGAAAACCAAGTAATGGAAATACAGGAAAAATTGGGAAAAGAAATGAGAGAGATGCAGAAAAAACATGAAAATGAAGTCAACATCTTAGTTAAGAAGATCCAAAAAAAGTGCTGAGGAAAATAACATGTTACAAACCAGCTTAGGTCAAGTGGATAAACCAGTTCAAAAAGTTATTGAATATAAAAATGCTTTAAAAAGTAGAATTGGACAGATGGAAAAGGAGATAAGAAAGCTCTCTGAGGAAAACAAATCCTTTAGATGTAGAATGTAGCTAAAGGAAGCTAATGAATTTGCGAGAAATCAAGACACAATACTTCAACATCAAAAGAAAGAAAAATTCAAAAAAATGTGAAATATCTCATTGAAAAAAAAACTGATCTAGAAAACAGATCCATAAAGATAATTTAAAAATTATTTGGCTACGTGAAAGTCCAATCAGGAAAAGAGCCTTGACCTCATTTTTAAAGAATTACCAGAGGAAAATTGATGTGATATCCTAGAAGCAGAGGGTAAAATAGAAATTGAGAGAATCCACCCATCTCCCCCAAAAAGAGATTAAAAAACCCAACACCCAAGAATATTGTAGCCAAGTTCCAGAACTTCCAAGTCAAAGAGAAAATATTACAAACAGCCAGAAGGACAATTCACATATCATGGAGCTATAGTCAGGATCACACATTAAGGGTTTGTAGGGCTTGAAATATAATATTGTGGAAAGCAAAAAAGCTTGGAATGCATCCAATAATTAACTACCCTGAAAAAAACTGAAAGATGGGAAAAGATGGATTTTCAAGGAAACAGTGGGATTTCAAATGTTCCTATTGAAATGACCAGAACTGGACAGAAAGTTTGACCTGCAAGTACAGGACTTAAGTGAAGCATAGAGAGGGAGGATGAGAAGGGTAAATTATGAGGCACTTAATGATGATGAACTGCATGTATTCCTGCATGGACACATGATACTGATAATACTCTTATGAACCTTCTCATTCAATATAGCATGTAGAAGGAGCTTTTATAGATGAGGCACAGGAGGGAACTGAATTTGAAGATATATAGTAAAAATGGAGTCAATGGGTGAAAGGGAAATGTACTGGGAAAAAGAGAAAGGAGAGGTAGAATAGGCTAAGATATTTCATATACAAGATATTTCATGCAATGGTATGGAAGGGGGAAGGTGAGGGGGAAATGAGGAAACCTTCATTCTCAATGGAAATGGCTCAGAGAGGAAACAGCATACACATTCAATAGGATATAGACATCTAGAAGAAAGAGGAGAGAAGGGGATGGGGGAGGGGAGGGCGTATAGATCATAGGAGAAGATAGTCAGATATAATACATTTTATTTTTTTACTTTTTGCAAGATGCTGGGATTGGTTGGTCTGTCTGGACCATGGGGACAGGTGGTTGCTAGGTCTCTGGGGTGGGGTGTGAGTTTGGGACCTCTTGACCCCAGGGCTGGTGCTCTGTTCACTGTGCCACTCAGCTGCCCCACAGCACATTTTTGAAGAGGGATAAAGTGAAAGGAGAGAGAAAATAAAATAGATGGTAGTGGGGAGGAATAGATGGAGGGAATTACAATCAACAACAGCAACTGTGGAAAAATATGGAAGTAACTATTATGATGGACTTATGATAAAGAAAGCAATCCACCTAAGACAGAGCTGAAATATCAGAATACAGACTGAAACGCATTTTTTTCTCTTTTTCTTTTACTTTATTTTTCATGAGACTTTGTAATTTTGTGGGGGAGGGGGTATTGTCTTTACTCTTAAACAACAATATTTTAGCAATGTGTAAATAAATTAAGGAAACTAAAAATAAAATTCAAAGATGTAAAAAGAAAAAATAAATAAAACACTTACTCTGTGACAGACCCTGGCCTGAGTGCTTTATTAAATAGGGAGTAGACCCTGAGTGAGATTCAAACTTACAATGAATGAGCATATTGGAAACTTATAGCCTAGAAAGGTGTTAGGACACAAACATAATTAGCTATAATATACAATATTAAATTACACAGGTTTTAGAGAGGCATAAAAATAATGAGCTATTTGTGTATGTAGGGGGAAAAGTAACATGAAAATATAAAATTAGGGAAACAGTTTTACATATATATATATTATAAATGCTGTAGGATATTAGAAAAGGGAAAGATTAGTGAACAAATTAGATAGAAAATAAACAATACTATTTTACTTTAAGTTGAACTAATATTAACTGTTTTAGATAAGCTGTAAATGACCATGGAGTGAAA
This sequence comes from Macrotis lagotis, assembly GCF_037893015.1. Taxonomy (NCBI): domain Eukaryota; kingdom Metazoa; phylum Chordata; class Mammalia; order Peramelemorphia; family Peramelidae; genus Macrotis; species Macrotis lagotis. Next base: position 194,390,934 of record NC_133666.1, read on the forward strand.
CCAAACTGAACCTAAATTAAGCAGTTACCTAGAGGCTGCTTAAAGGAAAATCTCCTTTCTTATCATGGCAGCACAGTTATTTTGGAAAGTTAGAAATTGTTAAAAAGCCTTACCTGCCCTCAATAATTTTTGTATTTTAAATCTTTCATATGTTTCCACAGTTCTGCTTTCTGGAATTTTATGATCACTGAACTTAGAGTACCAGGATGTGAGTTCAAATCCAAACCCTTTCATTTACCACCTGTGTGACTTTGAGCAAATCATTTAATTTTAGTTTTCCCTTCTGTAAAATGAGGGAGTTAGACTAGATTGATTCTAAACTCCCTTCCTTCTCTAGCTCTACAACTAGATCTAAATGTAAAACTCCCCTACATGGCAGCCTTCCTGATAATGGTAGTCACGACCCACTTATAATGTCTCTTATCTAGACAAAACATCCACTAAGCCTCATGAGGACAGCATTAATTCAAAGTTCTTCTCTGGATATTATCAAACTTGTCATTGTACTTCCAGTACTAATACTGCCCAGAATTGAACATAGTGATTCATATGTGGTCTATGTCAGAATAAACTTATGGCTTCCTATGAATTATTCCCTCTTTCAATATGCCTGTTATTGCTTTAACATTTTTTATAATCATATCTATTTTTGGGTCATATTGAGCCTGCAGTATACTAAAATTCCCAAATTATTTCTAAATGAATCATTGTTAAATCATGCTTCCTATTGCTACTTCATATTGTATTTATAAAGTTGACTTTTTTGAACCAAGGAAAAAGATTTTACTTTTATCCCTCTTTAATTTCATGTTACTAGATTATATCCAGTGTTTTAATATGTCATGTTCATTTTGAATTCTGACTGTAATATAATTTGTTATCTATCCCCCCCAATTTTGCATTATCTTGAAATCTGATATATATTTTCTTTGTACACATTGACAAAAAAAAATCTTAACAGTGAAATGTCAAGGGGTGGCTAGGTGGAGCAGTGAATAGTGCACCAGCCCTGGACTCAGGAGTACCTGAGTTCAAATCCAGCCTCAGACACTTAATAATTACCTAGCCCTGTGGCCTTGGGCAAGCCATTTAACCTCATTGCCTTGCAAAAACCTAAAAAAAAAACAAAACAAAACAGTGCAATGTCAAACAAAGATCTCTGATTTACTTGATAAGAGGTTTTCTGAATTGAACATGGAACCATTAATGACTATTCTTTGAGTCTGAGTATTCAACTATTTCTGAAAAAAACAATTATAATACTGACTAGAATAGCACAAGAAATCTTAAGAGTTATGCTAACAACTAGTTTCACTATGAAATTGTTTTGATTTGCTAGTTTAGTAATTGCGTTACAAACACTTTAAAGTTTTTATGATATCACTTGGTTATGCTAAAGCCATGTTGGTCACCATTTGCTTTTCTGGATTTACATTGATCATCCTTTAATGTGTTCTAGAATTTCTTTCAAATTGAAGTTAAACATATTTTATAGAATCGTACATTTAGAGTTGAAAGGATCCATAGTGATACCTGTTATTTTACAGAAAACTAAGTCTCAGAGAGATTTAAGAGACTGCTTCATATTCACATAGCAAATGTGTGAGAACTCTCTTGAACCAAGGTTCACCTGAATTCCCATCTAGTCCTTTATTTCATCACACTGTTTCTCAATTCAATTCAATTCAATTCAATTCAATTCAAAACAATTCAATTCATTACGTGTGTGTGTGTGTGTGTGTGTGTGTGTGTGTGTGTGTTTGTGTGTGTGAATTGATAATTTTAGGGCACTGTGCTAGGTTCTGAGAAAAGAGAAAGAATTAAACAATATCTGCATTCAAAAGTTTATACTCTTGGGGGTGGAGCCAAGATGGCGACCAGAGAGCAACATCGCTTAGAAGCTCTCTCATAAAACTTCCAAACTAAGGACTCTAACTAAACTTTCCAGAGACAGAACCCAAAGAGGGACCCAGTGAGGCAGTTCTCCTACTCAAGGTAACCTGGAAAAGAGCAGAAAGGCTCTGCTCCCCGGGGTCAGAGGGGCTGCCGCCAGAGGGGTGGCCTGCCAGAGCCAAAGAACTTCAGCCTCCCGGAGGCAGCCCCAGGGCACTGGGTGCCACAGCTCAAAGAAGTGGGGGAGTCTCCTGAGATGCACCCTGGGGAGCACCAAGCACAAATTGGGGGAACAGTGGGGGACCTCTGCCAGGGTGAGCACATGAAGCCCAGACCTCAGGGCACACAGTGAGCCACATGGTCTTTTGGCAGCCCAGATCCAGGAACACAAGCAGGCAGAGCTGGTAAGCAGGAGCCCCCAGGGCATGAGCCTATTGAACCTAGGGAGGGGAATGAAGAGAGAGAGAGAGAGACTGTGGAGCTCTGTCCTCTGCCCCTGGAATAGGACTCTGGGGTTCTGACCTCATTCAGATACTGATTGCAGTCTAGGCCCCCCATAGAAAAGCAGGAGCCCCCTCCACCTCAGCCCTGTGGCAGAAGGAGGTGCGTATGGTCATTCACAGACCAGGAGGGAGGACACACTGAGACCCTTGTGGGAGTGTCCCCAAAGCTCAGGAAGCACTCCAAAATCAGGTTTAGGCTGGGAAAATGAGCAAGCAGAGAAACAAGAGGAAAACCATTGAGAAATATTTTGCAAATGAGCCCAAGAAGGATCAAAATACTCACTCTAAAGATGAGGAAGCACAAGTTCCTCCATCTAAAGACTCCAAGAAAAACAGAAATTGGGATCAGGCTATGACAGAGCTCAAAAAAAACTTTGAAAATAAAATGAGGGAGTTAGAAGAAAAATGGAAAACAAAGGAGAGAGATACAGGAAAAACATGAAAATGAAGTCAGCAGCCCAGTCAAGGAAATAAAAAAAAAAAAAGGCTGAAGAAAATAGCATGCTAAAAACCAGCTTAGGTCAAATGGATAAAACAGTTCAAAAAGTTATGGAGGAGAAGAATGCTTTAAAAAGCAAAATTGGCCAGATGGAAAAAGAGATAAGAAAACTCTCTGTGGAGAACAAATCCTTCAGACAAAGAATGGAACTCAGGGAGATTGATGAATTTCCGAGAAACCAGGATTCACTACTTCAAAACCAAAAAAATGAAAAATTAGAAGAAAATGTGAAATATCTCATTGAAAAAACAACTGATATGGAAAACAGACAGGAAAGATAATTAAAAAATTATTGGAATACCTGAAAGTCATGATCAGGAAAAGAGCCTTAACATCATTTTCAAAGAATTACTACAGGAAAATTGCCCTGATATTCTAGAAGCAGAGGGCAAAATAGAAATGGAGAGAATCTACCGATCCCCCCAAGAAAGAGATCCCAAAAAAGCAACCCCTAGGAATATTATAGCCAAGTTCCAGAACTCCCAAGTCAGAGAGAAAATATTACAAGCAGCCAGAAGGACACAGTTCAAATATCATGGAGCTGCAGTCAGGATCACACAGGACTTAGCAGCAACTACATTGGAAGCTCGTAGGGCTTGGAATACAATATACCGGAAGGTAAAAGAGCTTAGAATGCAACCGAGAATCAACTACCCAGCAAGGCTGAATGTCCTCTTCCAGGGAAACAGATGGATTTTCAATGAACTGGGGGAATTTAAAATGTTCCTTTTGGAATGGCCAGAGCTGAACAGAAGGTTTGATCTTCAGTTACAGGACTCAGGTGAAGCATAGAGATTAGAGGAGAAGGGGAAAATATGAGGGACTTAATGATGATGAACTGCATGTATTCCTGCATAGAAAAATGACACTGATAATACTCATATGAACCTTCTCAGTTAATAGAGCAGGTAGAGGGAGCTTTTATAGTTGAAGCACAGGAAAAAGCCGAATTTGAAGATAAAATATGGTGCAAAAATGGAGTCAATAGAAAAAAAAAGGAAATGTAATGGGAGAAAGAAAAAGGAGAGGGAGAATAGGCCAACATATCTCATATAATAAGTTTTTTCTTTATTACAATGGGCTATTGCAATGATAAAGGGGGGGAAGGCGAGGGGGAATGAGGGGATCTTCACTCTCATCAGAGGTGGTTAGGAGAGGAAACAGCATATATACTCAATGGGGTATAGGCATCTGGAGTAAGAAGGAGGGGTGGACAGGGGGGGAAGGAGGAGTGATGTGAGTGATAGAGGAGAGGGTGGACCACAAGGGGAGAGTGGTCAGATATAACACATTTTCTTTTGTACTTCTTGCAAGGTGTTGGGATTGGATGGCCTGTCCGGGACCATAGAGTCAGGTGGATGCTGGGCCTAAGGGATGGTATGGGGGCTCAGGGCCTCTTGGCCCCAGGGCCAAGGATCTGTCTGCTGCACCACTCTGATATACTACAGCGAATCAGAATGAAAGGAGAGAGAAAAATATAATACCTGGTAGTGGAGAAATACAAAAGGCAACAGTGGAAAAATATGGAAGTAACTTTTGTGATGGACCTACCATAAAGAAGGTGATCCACCCATGACAGAGTTGTTGGTATGGGAACAAAGACTGAAGCACATTTTTTATTATTATTATTTGGGGGGGGGTGTGGGACAAATGGGGCTGGGTGCCCTGCCTGGAGCCGCATAGCAGGGTGATCTTTGGGTGTCTGAGGCCAGATTTGGACCCGGGTGCTCCTGGATCAAGGGCCAATGCTCTGTTTGCCACCCAGCCACCCCTATTATTATTACTATTTTATTTTATTTTGGGTCTTTTTTTTCCTTTTTTGGTTTTTGCAGGGTATTTGGGGTGGCTTGCATGACACACGTCTGGGTGACTGTTGGGTGTGCGGGGCCGTATATAGGCTCGGGTACTCCTGGCTCCAGGGCTGGGGCTCCGTCCATTGCACCACCTGGCCATACTTAAATTGTTACTATTATTTTTTTAATTTTAATTTTTTTCTCTCCCCTTTATCACTCAAGTGAGTCTACATTTTGTGGGGGAGGGGGTATTCTGTTTACTCTTAAACGAGAATATTTTATTTATGTATAAAAACATTATTTGTACAAAAAGAGAATAAATAAATATAAAATAAAGAAAAAAATTTAAAAAGTTTATGCTCTTATAAAAATAATTAATTTTAAATGTCATCATCTGTTTTTTGTAAAGTTGGATTGTTTTTTGTTTTTTTTAATTTATTTTTTATTCTCATGTTGTACAAATGTTTTTCTTTACATTAATAAAATATATTTGTTTACAAGTAAACAAAATACACCTCCCCCCATGAATATAGATAGACTTGCTTGGGCAAAAAAGTAAAGGGAAGAGAAAAAAAATTAAAATTAAAAAAAATAATAGTAACAATTGTAGGTATGGCCAGGTGGTGCAATGGACGAAGCACCAGTCCTGGAGCCACAAACATCCGAGTCCATATCCAGCCTGGTAAACCCAATAATCACCCAGCCATATGACATGCAAGCTACCTGATCCCCACTGCCCTGCAAAAACCAAAAAGAAGAAAAAAAAAAAGACCCAAAATAAAATAAAATAGTAATAATAGTAGGGGTGGCTGGGTGGCAGACAGAGCATTGGCCCTTGACCCAGGAGCACCTGGGTCCGAATCCGGCCCCAGACACGCAAAGATCACCCTGTTATGTGGCCCCAGGCAGGCCACCCAGCCCCACTTGCCCTGCACCCTCCCCCAAATAATAATAACAAAAAATATGCTTCAGTCTTTGTTCCAACACCATCAACTCTGTCATGAGTGGATCACATTCTTTATGATAAGTCCATCACAAAAGTTACTTCCATATTTTTCCAACGTTGCCATTGCTGATCGCAACTCCCTCCTTTCTTATTTCTCCACTACCATGTACTATATTTTCTCTCTCCTTTCACTCTGACTCTGCTGTAGGGTCACTGAGTGGCGCAGCAGACAGATCCCTGGTCCTGGGGCCAAGAAGCCCTGAGCCCCCATACCACCCCTTAGGCCCAGAATCCACCTGGCCCTATGGTCCTGGGCAGGCCTTCCAATCCCAGCCCCTTGCAAGAAGTAAGAAAGAAAATGTGTTATATCTGACCATTGTCCCCCCATGGTCCATCCTCTCCTCCTTTATTCACATCCCCACCCCTTCCCCCTGCTCCCCTCTCCTTCTTACTCCAAATGTCTATACCCCATTGAGTATATTTGCTGTTTCCTCACCTAGCCACCTCTGATGAAAGCAAAGGTTCCTTCATTACCCCTTGTCTCCCCCCTTCCATATCATTGCAATAGCTCATTGTAATAAAAAAAATCTTATTATGTGAGATATCTTGGACTATTCCCCCTCTCCTTTTTCATTCTCCCATTCCATTTCCCTTTTTTTCTTATTGACTCCATTTTTACACCATATTTTATCTTCGAATTCAGCTTTCTCCTGTGCTTCAACTATAAAAGCTCTCTCTACCTGCTCTATTAACTGAGAAGGTTCATATGAGTATTATCAGTGTCATTTTTCTATGCAGGAATACATGCAGTTCATCCTCATTAAGTCCCTCATATTTCCCCCCTCTCCTCCAATCTCCATGCTTCACCTGAGTCCTGTATCTGAAGATCAAACCTTCTGTTCAGCTCTGGCCATTCCAAAAGGAACCTTTGAAATTCCCCTGGTTCATTGAAAGTCCATCTTTTTCCCTGGAAGAGGACATTCAGCCTTGCTGGGTAGTTCATTCTTGGCTGCATTCTAAGCTCTTTTGCCTTCCGGTATATTGTATTCCAAGCCCTATGAGCTTCCAATGTAGTTGCTGCTAAGTCCTGTGTGATCCTGACTGCAGCTCCACGATATTTGAACTGTGTTCTTCTGGCTGCTTGTAATATTTTCTCTTTGACTTGGGAGTTCTGGAACTAGGCTATAATATTCCTGGGGGTTGGTTTTTTGGGATCTCTTTCTTGGGGGGATCGGTAGATTCTCTCCATTTCTATTTTGCCCTCTGCTTCTAGAATATCAGGGCAATTTTCCTGTAGTAATTCTTTGAAAATGATGTTAAGGCTCTTTTCCTGATCATGACTTTCAGGTATTCCAATAATTTTTAAATTATCTTTCCCAAGTCTGTTTTCCATATCAATTGCTTTTTCAATGAGATATTTCACATTTTCTTCTAATTTTTCATTTTTTTGGTTTTGAAGTATTGATTCCTGATTTCTGGTAAATTCATCAATCTCCCTGAATTCTATTCTTTGTCTGAAGGATTTGTTCTCCTCAGAGAGTTTTCTTATCTCTTTTTCCATCGGGCCAATTTTGCTTTTTAAAGCATTCTTCTCCTCCATAACTTTTTGAACTGTTTTATCCATTTGACCTAAGCTGTTTTTTAGCATGCTATTTTCTTCAGCATTCTTTTGGATTTCCTTGACTAAGCTGATGACTTCATTTTCATGTTTTTCCTGCATCTCTCTCCTTTCTTTTCCCAGTTTTTCTTCCAACTCCCTCATTTGATTTTCAAAGTCTTTTTTGAGCTGTATCATAGCCTGAGCCCAATTTCTGTTTTTCTTGTTGTCTTTAGATGCAGGAGCTTGTGCCTCCTCATCTTCAGACTGAGTATTTTGATCCTTCTTGGGCTCATTTGCAAAATATTTCTCAATGGTCTTCCTTTTGTTTCTTTGCTTGTTCATTTTCCCAGCCTAAGCCTATTTTTTGGGGGTGCTTCTTGAGCTTTTGGGACACTCCCACAAGGGTCTCAGTGTGTGAGGCTCTGTCCGCCCTCCTGGTCTGTGAATGACCATATGCGCCCCCCCCCCTGCCATGGGGCTGAGGTGGGGGGGCCCTGCTGCTCTGTGAGGGGGCCTAGACTGGGATCAGTATCTGAATGTGGTCAGAGCCCCAGAGTCCTGTTCCAGGGGCAGAGGACAGAGCTCGGCTGTCTCTCTCTCTTCACTCCCCTCCCTCAGCTCAGTGGGCTTATGCCCTGGGGGCTCTTGCTTACTGGCTCTGCCTGCTTCTGTTTCCTGGTCTGGGCTGCTGAAAGACCAAGCTGCTGGCTGTGTTTCCCCCAAGGGCTGGGCTCCAAGTTTTAAAGGAAAATTATTATTTGAGAGTGACTAAATATCAGACATTTCTTTTTTTATTCTTGAGCATAACACTGTAATGTGAAGGAGAATTTTATGGACAGATTTTCTTTTGGCCAAAAGAAAAATAATGCTTTTTAAGTTAAATTATTGTTCTTTTAAATTAAGTATAATTTACCCAAGAATTTATTTCTGCCTATCAAATACTAATATTCTTCCCTTCTTCCCTTTCTCCAATGAATTATTTGAATTTGGAGTTGAAGACAGAATACACTCAAAGATAGAAAAAAATCTATAAAATTAAGAGTTTGGATTAGTATTTTCTATGGTCCCTTCTGGCTCTAACTTTATACACTCTATAAAATAAAGCATATAATAGTGTATTTATGACTGTCATAGGTTCTTATTTTGCATATATATGTATATACGTATGCATGTATATGTGTAGACACACACATTTACACTGAGATTGAGCCGAAAACAATTTACAGTTACTTATGTGAGATCTCATCTTTGAGCAACAAATTGTACTACTTCACAGTAACTCATGGATTGTGATCCTTCTGACAATCCCCTTCCTTTCAAAAAAATACTTCAATAGCATGGAGGGCAATAGAGTTAGTAATTATAACTTTGAATGTGAATGGGTTGAACTCTACCTTAAAATGTAATTTTAAGGATTAAAAACCAGAATGCTAAAATATGCTGCTTACAAGAAACTCATTTGAAGCAGAGAGATACATACAGAGTAAAAGTAAAAGGTTGGAGTAAAATATATTTTGCTTTAGCTGAAGTAAAAAAAAAAGCAGGGGTAGCAATCCTTATCTCAGACAAAGCAGTTGTAAAAATAGATAGTGTTAAAAGAGGTAAGAAAGGAAACTATATCCTCCTAAAAGGTACCATAGACAATAAAGTGCTGAATATGTTTCAGATTCTTAGAGGAGAAACTGGAAGAACAGAAGACATAGACAACAAAACTACTAGTCGGAGAACTCAACCTTCTATTCTCAGATTTAGATAATTGAATCATAAAATAAACAAGAAAGAAGTTAAGGAGGTAAATAGTTCATTAGAAAACCTAGATATGATAGACTTATGGAGGAAATTGTACAGTACACGGAACTTATATGAAAATTGACCATATACTAGGACATAAAAACCTAATGATCAACTGGAGAAAGGTAGAAATAGTGAATACATCTTTCTCAAATCACAATGCAGTAAAAATCATATGCAGTGTTGGGCCAGGGAGATAGAGACCTAGAACTAATTGGAAACTGAATAACCTCATTTTAAATAATGAGTGGATCAAGCAACAAATTATAGAAAGAATTGTTTTATCCTAGATAATGACAATAATGAAACAATATACCAAAACCTATGGGATTCACTCAAAGTGGCTGTCAGAGGATATATTATATATCTTTAAATGCTTACATGAATAAATTAGAGAAAGAAGAAATCAACAAACTAAATTTGCAACTAAAAAAATTATAGAAAGAACAAATTAAAACCTCCCAATTAAATGTAAAATTAGAAATTCTAAAAATTAAAGGAGAAATTAATAAAAGCAAAAGCAAAAAACTTGAATTAATAAATAAAACCAAGAGTTGGTTTTATGAAAAAAACCAATAAAATTGATAAACCTCTGGTCAATTTGATTTAAGAAAGAAGAAAACCAAATAGCTAGTATTGTAAATGAAAAAGGTAAACTCACCCCCAATGAGGAGGAAAGTAAAGTAATAATTCAGAATTATTTTGCCCAACTCTATGCCAATACATTTGACAATCCCAGTGAAATTGATGAATATTTACAAAAATATAAGTTGCCCAGGTTAAATGAAGAGGAAATTAAATACCTAAACAACCCTATCTCACAAAAAGAAATTCAACAAGCCATCATTGAACTCCCTAAGAAAAAATCTACAGGACCTGATGGATTCACAACTGAATTCTACAAAACATTTAAGGAACAATTAGTTCCACTTCTATATAAACTCTTTGGAAAAATAGGTGAAGACAGAACTCTGCTAACTCTTTCTATGACACAAATATGGTGCTGATACCTAAACCAGGAAGAGTTAAAACAGAGAAAGAAAATTATACTATCTCCCTGATGAATATAGATGCAAAAATCTTAGATAAAATCTTAGCAAAATGATTACAACAAGTTATCACTAGGATAATACATTTTGACCAAGTAGTAGTTATCCCAGGAATTTATCCCAGGTTGGTTTAATATTAGGAAAAACTCTTAGTATAATTAATTATATCAACAACAAACCTATCAGAAACCATATGATCATATCAATAGATGCTGAAAAAACTTTTGACAAAATACAGCACCCATTCCTACTAAAAACACTAGAGAGTAGGAATAAATGAACTGTTCCTTAGAATAATAAGCAGTATCTATCTGAAACCACCAAGAAGCATTATATTAACAGGTATAGGCTAGAGGCATTCCCAGTAACATCAGGGGTGAAACAAGGGTGCCCATTATCACCACTACTATTCAATATTGTTTTAGAAATGTTAGCCTAGCAATAAAAGAAGAAAAAGAAATTGAAGGAATTAGAATTGGGAAAGAAGAGACAAAACTCTCACTCTTTACAGATGACATGATGGTATACCTAGAGAATCCCCCAAACTACTGGAAACAATTAGCAATTTAAGCAAAGTTGTAGGATATAAAATAAACCCTCATAAATCCTCAACTTTTCTATATATGACTAGCAAGATACAGCATGAAGAGCTAGAAAGAGAAATCCCATTCAAAGTAACCTCAGACAATATAAAATATCTGGGAGTATATTTGCCAAGGCAGACTCAGAAACTTTTTGAAAACAATTAACAAAACACTACTCACACAAATAAAATCAGATTTAAATAACTGGGCAAACATTAATTAATCATGGAGAGGCCAAGCTATTATAATAAAAATGACAATTCTACCAAAACTAAACTATTTGTTTAGTGCCCTACCAATCAAAATTCCCAAAGATTACTTTAATGAGTTAGAAAAAATTTTAAGTAAATTTATATGGAGAAATAAAAAGAATTTCCAGGGATTTAGTGAAAAAAAGTACAAAAGAAGGTGACTTAGCCCTACCTGATCTAAAATTTTATTATAAAGCATCAGTCATCAAATCTGTCTGGTATTGGCTAAGAAACAGAGTTGTGGATCAGTGAAACAGACTAGGTGAAATAGCAGGAAATGATTATAGTAATCTGCTATTGGGATAAAAACTCTCTCTTCCATATATACTTCTGGGAAAATTGCAACTTAGTATGGAAGACACTTAGATTAGACCAACAACTCACACCCTATACCAGGATAAGATGCAAATGGATACAGGATTTAGACATAAAGAAAAACAATACTATAAGCAAACTAGAAGATCAAGAGCTAGTTTACCTGTCAGATCTATGGAAAGAGAAGCAGATTATGACTAAGGAAGAGATGGAGAATATCCCTAAAAACAAACTAGATGATTTCAATTACATTAAATTAAAAAGTTTTTGCACAGAGAAAACCGCTATAACCAAGATCAAAAGAAAAATAGTAAACTGGGAAACAATCTTTACAACTAATGTTTTTGACAAAGGAGTCATTTATTATATATATATATATATATATATATACATATATATATATATATATGTATATATATATATATATATAGACTCAGTTCTCTGTATATATATACAGAGAACTGAGTCAATTTTTTTTAAAAAAGCCATTCCCCAATTGACAAATGGTCAAAGGATATGCAAAGGGAATTTACAAATGGGATCAAAGCAATCCATAGTCATTTGAAAAATTGCTCTAAATCATTACTTATTAGAGGAATGCAAATTAAAGCTCTCTGAGGTACCACCTCAAACCTCTCAGACTGACCAATATGACCAAAAAGGATAGTTATCATTGTTGGAAAGTTTGTGGGAAATCTGCGACACTATAATATTGTTGTTGGAGCTGTGAACTCATTCAACCTTTCTGGAGAGCAATTTGGAATTTTGACCAAAAGGCAACAAAAATGTGCATACCCTTTGATCTAGCAATACCACTACTGGGTCTATATACCCTGAAAAGATGATGAAAAAGGTTAAGAATATCACTTTACAAAAATATTCATGGCAGCCCTGTTTGTGGTGGCAAAGATTTGGAAATCAAGTAAATGTCCTTCAATTGGGGAATGGCTTAGCAAACTGTGGTATATGTATGTCATGGAACTCTATTGTTTTATTAGAAACCAGGAGGGATGGGAATTCAGGGAAGCCTGGAGGGATTTGCATGAACTGATGCTGAGTGAGATGAGCAGAACCAGAAAAACATTGTACACCCTAACAGCAATATGGGGGTGGTGATCAACCTTGATGGACTTCCTCATTCCATCAGTGCAACAATGAGGGACAATTCTGGGTTCTCTGTAATGGAGAATACCATCTGTATTCAGAGAAAGAACTGTGGATTTTGAACAAAGATCAAGGACCATTAACTGTAATTTAGAAAAAAAAAATACCCTTATATCTTATTGTCTGATCTTGCTATCTCTTATACTTTATGTTTCTTCCTTAAGGATATGATTTCTCTCTCATCACATTCAATTGGGATCAATGTATGCCATGGAAACAATGTAAAGGTTGGCAAAATGCCTTCTGTGGGGGGGGAGGGAAGTAAGATTAGGGGAAATTATAAAACTCAAAATAAATAAAATCTTTTAGGAAAAAACTACTTCAGAAATTATTCTAGGTAAAATATCATATTTGGAGTATATCTTCTAGTCCAATAGGAAATGTGAATTGAGGAGTATTGATCTATACCCACACTCTCCACGATCCATAGGGACCAACCAAGGACCCTTGGGAACCTGGGTGCATCAACTGAGCAACAATTTGAGACTTTAGAAACCAAAACTCTTTATTGTAGTATTTATGTAGTTTTTAAAATCAATTGTTATGTATAAAACTGGTTCTGTTTTTATTAGGAAGCTAGGTGATATACAATAGATAGAGTTGTATGTCCAGATGCTGGGACTAGAGTCAGTAAGACTCATCTTTCCGAGTTCAAATCTGGCTTCAGACACTAGCTGTGTGACTTTGGGCAAGTCACTTAACCCTATTTTCCTCAGTTTTCTCATTTGTAAAGTGAGTTGAAGAAGGAAATGACAATTTATTCTAATATCTTTGTCAAGAAAACCCCAAAGGGGATCACAAAGAGTTGGACGTCACTGAATGATAACGAATTGTTTTTATTAGGTTCCTGACTTTGTTTTATGTACTGTTATTTCAATTGAATTTAATTCATCAACATTTATTAAGTGCCTACTATGTCCTAGGCATTATGCTAAAGACCTGGGAAACAAATTAAAAAAAATATGTTTTTTTTTTCCTCTCAAGAAGACTAACTCTTATTGGAGGGGGTAGAACAACAGACAAAAGGAAGCTGAAAATTGAGAATACAAGGGGAAACAGAGTATTGGGGGGTATGATGTTTCATAGAATAGAAACCAAGTAGAACCGCTGATGGAAAATGGAGAATTATCTGGAAAGTTCTGAGTTCTCTATGATGGATGACTTTGGGAGAAGTTAATTGCTCTTCTACCCAGTCTTCTATTCTGGGGGAAAGATAACTGAAGGAGATGGAAATCAAAAGCATTCTGCATGGTGACGAAATTTCAGGTGAGCATTTTAATCTGAGGGAGTCTTGATGTTCTGTGAAGTAGAAGTCAAGCAGAGCGACTGATGGAAAATCAGCTATGAGTTTCTTGAGTGTTATTTGCCTAGACCCAATTTCCTCCACAGTCTCTGTGGTTTTTATTGTGTAATTTGGTATAACTCACCTCTATTGGGAGCTCATGTGTCATATTAAAGCAGAAGTGACTATGTCCATATAAGTTCTGTGTATGTGTGTATCCTATTGTGTATGAATACAAAGGTAAGGAGGAAACTTATCCCAAGTGCCAGAATTACCAGTTTTTACTTTAGAAAAGCACTGGTTGTGATATATATTTTTGTTTGAATCTAAATCTGCTTCTCTTCAACTTGTATTCATTTCTCCTGGTTTTAATATTTGTTATTATATTCTGTATTGTCAAATTTAATCTTATTGAGGGCAGAGACTGTTTCTTTTGTGTCTCTGTGTTGTTAGCAGAGTTGGAAGTTAACAAAAATATTTCTTCACTTGAGTTAGGACCAAGCAGAACAAGTCTAATCTCTTCCATAATATTGCCTTTACACAAAGAGGTCATTATTTCTCCCTTAAATATCCTTTCCTCCATGTGAAACATCCCCATTCTTTCAGCATATCTTCAAAAAGCATGCTATCTAGTTGACATGGATTCTACTGTCATCTGGTGAAGCCTATGGACTTCTTATAAGAATGTTTTAAATATATAAAATAAAGTGCATAGCATTACATTTCTATTACAATGAAATGAAATGAAACTAATTCTATTGCAATGTAATGAAGTGAAAAAAAATTAAGGCTCATGTACTCAAGGTTAAGAACTGCTTTATACATCACTAGTAAAAGCTTTCATTGCAGAGGGACAATAGAAGCATGTTATTTTAATTTCCACTTTTTATTTGTTCATAACAGTAATATTAATATAATATTTCTTGTATGTAAAAGTTTTTCAAATCACTTCCACATTTATTATTTCATTTAATCTTTACAAAATGACCATTAGACAAATGAGAAACTTGAGATTCAGAGAAGATATTTGACTCACTCAAGGTAAAGTGCTAGAACCAAGGTCCAATAATTGAAATGGCAATGATTCTTCTGTGCTAGGACATAGGACTTGAAACTATTTCCCCTGATTTACTCTAGTAAACTTTTATTAAATACTTATTTATTTAACAACTATTATTAAATGCTATTATTAAATTTTATTATTAAATATCAGTGCAAGGAACTGGAGTCAATTCTGTAAACATTATTAAACACTTAACTGTGACTAGTCTAAGTGCTAAGCACTAGGAATATAAAGAAAAATCCTCTCTACAGGAAAAAAAATCCAGAGCTGTGTCTGTTGTCAAAGAGCTTTTTGTTAGTTTGTTGTAATTTATACTTCTGAAGTTATTAAAGTTTAAAACTATATTAAGACTTCTGGGAAGTTCTGTTAAAAAACAGGATTATTTTACTTGCTAAATAAAGGTATCAGAATGTGTTGTCATAAAGTGTTTTTATTTAGGAAATTGAAAAGCATAGTTTCTCTCTAATGGTTAAAGTTTGCATGTCAACTGGAAATTTATTGAGTCCTTATGGATTAAGTACTGTGATAAGAGCTGGAGATACAAAAAACAGTTCACTATCTAATGGGACAGACAACATCACAATAGACACACACACACACACACACACACACACACACACAAATGAGCTAAGTACAAGAAGTAGGAAATGATTAAAAAGAGAAGGAAGTCACTAGAATTAAGACAGTTTAGGAAAGATTCCCTGTAGAAGATGGGATTTTAGTTGGTATTTAAAAGGAAACCAGGGAAGGTGGTAGGAAGAAGAATATTCCAGAAATAAGCTAGTGTCACCATATCAAGAGTAGGTAATCAAGGTAGGGATTAAGTTGTAAGAAGACTGGAGGGCAAGGTAGGGTCTCTCAAGGTTAGGAAGGCTTTTGAAAGCCAAGCAGAGCATTTTATATTTGATTCTGAAAGCAACAGAGAGCCTCTGGAGTTTATTGAGTAGGGGAGTGCTGTGGTTAGTTGTGCTCTTTAAGAAATTCAATTTGGAATCTGAATAGAGGATAGATTAAAATGGGGAGAGACTTGAACCAGAAAGCCCAACCAAAAATGCATATATGAGGAGATGAGGGTCTGCCCAAAAGTGGTGGCAGTGTCAGAGGGGAAATCCGATGTGAGACATGTTGCAAAGGTGGAATCAGCAACTCTTGGCAATAGCTTTGATATGGGGGATGAGAAAGAATGAGGATCCACAGTGAATCTTAGATTGTGGGTCCTAGCTAATAGGAAGATAATGTTACCCTGTGCAGTGATACCAAAGGTAAGAAGAGGGGGAAGGGGAAGGGCTAAGATAATGAGTTCCTTTTTGAACATGTTTAGGTTAAGGTGTCTACAAAAAGAACTAAGTTACTTGAATTTTACCAAAGAAGATAGGCTAAGTGATTTCCATATGCAGCTCTTTTAATTAGGTGCCCGTTTTCTCTATTTCAAATAATGCAATTTTTTTCACATAGAGAATTGTTTTATGTTATATAGACTTCAACTGGATAAAATACTGAATAGATTCTCCTCAGAAATAAATCACATAACTACTCCAAATGAGGGAAAAAGTTAAATGGCAAATGTGGCTCTCTAGTAAAATAAAATCATAAATCACTTTTGTCGGAATCTTGAATTGCCATTTTTCTAGGAGATTACATTTCTTAGCATTAAAGCAGGAAAATGCAAAAATGTCAGGCTAATGCTGTGATATTTATGAAATTTTAAGTGCCTAAGATGGAAATTTTAATGTAAGGTTTATATGCCAACTGCAATTTATTTCTTTTATGCATACATACTCATTTAGTAAGGCAGAATTTGTATTAAAAATGTACCTTTGAAAAGCTTTCAATTACACCTTTCCCACTGGATATGTTATCTGTACTTTCCAATTCAAAGAACCATACATTTAAAAATGTTGATGTTAATAATGCCCAATATTGAAAATTTTTTGTGATTATTCAGAGTGGGGTGTTAGACATAATTTAAAATTTCCTTGTTTGAGTCTTGTATGAAGCAAAGATTTCAATGTTCTTGATTTCATACATTTAGGAAAATTGAATTAGGGCCTGATTTTGAATTTCATTGGTTTGGAGCCATGGCTGACAAACTTTTTGATCACAAAACCCCTTTCCACTCATAAAAACTAGAGCTTCTGCATGTGGTTATATAGTATTTACTTTAATAGAAATTAAAGCATTTTAGAATTATTGTTAAGGTTGTTTTGACTTCAGAGATCCCAGGAAAAGATCTTCAGGATTCTCAGGACCCAGGACCTCAGGTTAAGAATCTCTGGTTAAGAGAATTCCTTGTGTGGAAACTCCCTCTACTGTTTGAAACTCATCTATAACAACTTCAGAAAGTAACTTGGAACACTGAGAGTTTAAGTTACGTGTGCATAATACAACAGCCAGTATATCTTAGAAGCAGAACTTGAACCTAGGTCTTTTTTGACACCAAGGCAAGCCCTTTATTACAACTTGCTGCCTCTTTAAGAATATATTTAATAAATACTTTTTGAATGAATGTGATGACATTTATGCTTCTGAAGCTCTTGATTCATTTTCTGATTTGACTCTACCACTTTCTGTTCTACATCTATAGGTTTATCAGTTCAAAAAAATTTTTTTGTACTTTTAAACAGAATTGTGCTTAGAACCCTAGAACCTTAGAACCAGAAGTCTTTGGCTTAAATTCCAGCTCTAATATTTACTGCTTCTCTGAATATAGGTAAGTCATTTAACTTTATAGAATTTGTATTTTCTCTGCTATCAAATCATTATAACATATATGCTACCCATTAGAAAACCATTTTTGAATCATTATGTACAAAGGAATAATTTCTAGAGGTCAAACTTGCAAAAAATCCAAATTTGACTTGATGCAGATGAAAATATATTTGAGAAATGTTTAACAAAATGATTTAAAATGCCCAAGGTATGGCCTCAGGCTCCATTTTTTATTCGAGTTTGACACCACAGAAGATAATGTATTGTTATAGGGAATTCGAGGAGGAAGAGTTTTTCATTGTCTGAAGGCATCAGAAAAGTTTCATGCATGAGTTGGCATCTGGACTAATAAAACCCAAATATTCTCTTTTATTTAAGTAATTTACATAACATGAAATATAATAAAATAAAAGGAATACATGGATGTTCTCTTTTATGCTTCTGAATCTGCAGCTAAGCAAAGCAGAATGTTAACCATATTTGGAATGAATTAATGTGGAAATAAAATAATTATTTTCTCATTTTGTAAGCCCATAGTAAAATTTTTTTCACATAACTGCTATTCCATTATCTCAGTATAGTGTAAATGTGAGTTTTTGAAAACTATAGAAAAACTTCTGGCAGCATCTAACAAGCTCAAAGACCTCTAGTATAGTCCAGGTAATGACAACATCACTACATCACTACACTACTTTTGGCTACAAATGAATTTTTTGCGTATCTAAAGATACATAAATGTGTGTGTGTGTGTGTGTGTGTGTGTGTATGTCTGTAAAGATAAAGAGAATATAGAAATATGTGTATCAACAGCTCTTGAAAGAAATATTTGCACATTTTTTATGAGTACTAGAATAATGTATATATATGCGTGTATATAAACATATATCTTGATTTGTTTGTTGCACAGGAGATTTCTAAGAAGGGATGCTAAGGATATTTTTAAAAAGTATCAATAAATCATTGAAATCAATTCAAAAAACAAATTTAAAAAATATCCTTTCATCATCACCACCACCATCAAAAAATAGAAGTTAGCAATAAGGATTATGGAGGAATAAAGTCTGTCACTTGACTAGTGGAAATTAAATAAACTTCAGACACACATTTCCTCTCTGGAAATATTCAATCCATCTCAGTTTCTGAAATGCAGAAATTAAAAAAACAAGCAAACCAATTCTAAGATATATTCTGTCCAAAAAAATGTCCCTGGAAATGTGTTCTGTGTGGGTAAAGGGAATATTCACTCAGGAGAAATCACTGATTGCTGAAATATTTAAGTAAGAGGAATATTAGATCAATCATTTGGTGTTATTTCTGATACATTGTAAAGCAGCCAATTACAGGTCACCTTTAACTCAGTGTCTCACTTGTAAGAATCCTGTGACTTGAAGAAAACACATTTTACTGCCTCTGGAATCATCATTTTCAGGAAACAAGAGAGGAGCTGTGGTTTCTCATGGAAATTTTAAAAACATTTTTTCAGCAGCTTTTGAAACTAAAATATTTTAAGACATTCTTGAATATTTAATTATTTCTATCTTTTCATGTATGCTTAGCCTCTTCTCTCCTCCTCTCCCTATAACATATTTTTATATGCAAAAGTATATTCTATTTGTAAAGAAAATTTATTTCTAGAGAAAGATTTGATATTGGTCAATTTCTTTGTTTTTGTTGGTTTTTTGGGAGGGATACAAACAAAATGGAAAAGTCAATATGTATCACTTGTTGGCAGATTGACAACCATTGCCTTTGAAAACAATAAAAGGTAGTGAAAATTCTTTCTATGCCATTGTTCTTTAATTACTGGCTAAGTGCTATAGTCCTAAATGTGATGCCATCATTTTAAGGAAACAGTCTGTTTGCTTTGTACATTTATTTTTAACGTTAGAAAGAGGAAAAATATCAGCAACACAAGTACTTAACTTTCTTTGTTGAAATTCCTACCTACATAATAAGTGATTCCTTTGTATCTACAGGGAGTAATGGTTTAATTACAAATAACATGTAGTATTGAAGGAATGTAGGAAGATGACCCTAAGTAGTAATAAATTGCTTTTTTAGTTTTCCTATTTTAAAATTATTTGCATGCAAAAAATTGAAAATTCTAAAGTTGTCATCAACATTATCATTTGAAATTTTTGGAAGGGACAATTTACTATTTCTAAAGTTGGACTTTAATTTGCATTTTTTGAATTGTTTTATTTTATCCTTGAATTAAAAAAGAAATAGTTGCTTCTGAACTTACTTCTTTCCCATCATTGACAAATTTACTTATTTAAAAAGAAACAAAAAAGGAAACAATTAAGTTTCAGTATCTACTTCAAGCCTTAACTTACTAGGACAGAGACTTAATTAATCACATTTATCTTTATTTGCATTACTTCTCTTTACATTTTCTGTTTCGGCTAACCCGGCCTACTCACTATTCCATAAATCCAGTATTCTCTCCTCAATTTCTCTGCACAAATTATTTCATCTTTTTATGCTTGACTTCTCATTTCCATAGACAGTTTCTTAAGGACTTAAATCAAGTGCCATCTCTTATTAGTTGCTTCAGACACTTAACTAGCAATGTGACCCTGGGCAATTCTCTTAACCATTGTTTTCTTCTTATAAAATGGAAATATTAATTGCACCTACTTTCCAGGGTTGCTATAAGGATCAAATGAGATAAAAATTATAAAAAGTTTAAGACAGCGCCAGGCCTATAAAAATGTTAATAATTATTATTATCATTAATATGAATAATTATTTAGCATACTTTTGTTTTAGATATTGTATTTCTTTTCTTCAAGTAGATTATAATTATTTTTATGGTAGGAATCATATCTTATATATTATTGTGCTCCTTTTAGTACCTAACAGAAAATTTTATTGAGTAAGTGAATTAATTAATGCAATTTGCTTTTAGCAACTAAATTTAAAACTAGTTCATTTCATATTCTGTGAGTAGTTTCATTTACACACACTTACTTCCCAATCAAACCCTAACTTAAGAATAGTGTCATGCTGAAAATTGCAAGGTGTTTTCTATACATTATCTTTTTTCTTAATTTGACAATAACCCTGAGAGATGAATATTACAAATATTTTTATATCCATTTTTCAAATAAGGAAACAGACTCAGAGGTTAAATGATTTGCCTTTGGTCAAATAGGTAGTAAATATCAGGATCAAGCTTTTTGCTGGATTGAGATCCATAATTCTTGTTTCTGTATACCATGTTGTCTTGTATACATACACTAAGACACTGTTTACAAACTTTACTTCTTTTATTATATTTCTATTTTTATTGTAATTAATTGCTGTATTTTTCATAAGGTATTTGCATTTGCTGTGCTCTCAATAATTTAATAGATAGTTTATTACTGCAAAAGGACTTGTAAACATCATTGGGGTGGTGCTGGTAACTAAGAATATGGAGACTGATTTCTGCAGTGTTTTCCATTTCCTGTAATAGAGCTGTTGATAGAACACAGACGTATACAATCAGTAGTACAGAAAAAAGTGGGGCTAGGAGATGAGATGACAAAGCAATTGGACAAATACTTAAATCTTTGGAATTTAGAAAATACAGTTATGTGAATGAGCAAATCATCCAGGGAGTGTTAAACACCAAAAAATTTATCGAAATTCATATTATTTTTATCTTTTTTATCTTTCCAGTTTCTATATTTCCATTTTCGCTTCCTTTCCCTGTCTACCTATGTTCTGGAGCAGATGCTGCTTAATAAACACTGCTCCCAGAGCAGTGCTGACATCAGTGATGTGATGATTCATAAAGAAAAATGTTTTGGCCCAGCAGAATGTTGCATATATTAAATATTTTGTAAAGCAGAGCCCTTCATTTTCATTTTAACCTATTAACATGCATGTTATTTTCAAAAGCATAAGACTGGGCTTTTAGTGGGAGCTTAGGAAGATATATATTTCTACCATTCGTGTTTTATAGTTTTAAGCTCTCATGTTCCCTTTACTTAAGTTTTACTCAAAACTTCAGTAATATATCCTGAATGGTATACCCTATTCTTTCTGTTGTGAAACTGTAGTTTCAGATGCCATAATATTTGCATTGATGGAAACCTTTGAATCCATCTAGTTGAGTTATCCCATATGGAAATTCTTAAAATACTTGCTTGTGTTCTTCTGGTGGTAGGGTAGCCCAATTTAGTTTAAGAAAATCCTAAATTTTAGAAAATTTCTCCTTATTCTAAATTCTAAATTTCTTGTAACTTTGACCCAGTAGTTCTTGATCTACCATTTAGAACAACTTGGAATAAGTCTAATCTCTTCTAGCCAATAATACTTTGGATATAATAGTCTGTCTCGCCTAATTCTTTTGTCAGTAAGTCATTTAGCATTTATTAAGCTCTTAGCTAGGCTCTAGGGATGGAAAGAAAAGCTAACAAAAAAAACTGTCCCTGCTCTCAAGGAACTCAGTCTAATAAGGAATATAATAAATAAAATATTTACAAAACAAACTTGGGAATAGTTTCAGAAGGAAACTGTTTTCTTTTCAAGAAAGCCTGGGAAAGACTTTTTACGAAAGATGGGACTTTGACTGAGACTTGATGGAAGCCAGGGAAGCCAGAAGGCAGAGATGAGGATGGAGAGAATTTCAGACATAGCGATAGTCAATGTAAACATTGTGTATAGGATCATGTAAGAACAGCAAGGAGGCCGGTTTCCCTGTATTGCAGAGTACTTAGAGGTTAGTAAGGTTTAAGGAGAGTGGAAAGGAAGTAGTCAGATTATGATGGACTTTAAGAGTCAAACAGGATTATATATTGGATCCTGTAGATAATAGAGAACCACTGGAATTTACTAGGGGAAGTCACATAGTCAGAGTTGAGCCTTAGAAAATTCAGTTGATAACTGAGTGGAGAAAGGGCTACAGTCCATCTCCTCACTCTGGAGCAAAAATTTGAGAGGGTGACTAACCAATCTACAGCAACAGTTCAGCTTTAGGGGCAGCTAAATGGTGCAGCGGATAGAGCAGTAGCCCTGGCATCAGGAGGACCATGCTCAAACACTTGATGCTTCCTAGCTGTGTATCCTTGGCCCAGTTACTTAACTGTATTGCACCCTCTCAACAAAAACCAACCCAACCAAAAAAAAAAAACAGTCTAAGTTTTAGGGGGTGAGAATCTATATGAGCATGGTAGCAATAACAGAAGAAAGAAGTGGTGATATATGAAATATATTAAGGTAGAAACAACAGTATTGACAGTTGATTGAATGTAGAGGTTTAGAGTGAGAAGATGAATATAACATGTAGGTTGTAAATCTAGATGGCTGGGAGGATAATGGTACCTAGCCTAGACAATAATAGGATAAAAAAGAGGGTAAAGTTTGTGGGGGATAGATACTGAATTTAGTTTTGGACATGTTGAATTTAAGATTCTACAGACACTGAATTCAAAAAAATCTAAATAGTCAGTTGAAGATGTGAAAATGTCGATCAAGACATTGAGATAATTGAAATCATGAGAGCTGATGAGATCGTTAGGTGAAATAGTTTAGAAGAGAAGAAGGTCCAGAACCTTTTCCTTTGGGGAAAATCCCTAGTTATCAAGTATGACTAGCATTGGAGTCAGAGGAAGGAGTAATGTGATTGATTAGAAGAGACAGGAGAGAGAAGTGTCACAAAAATCTAGAGAGAAGAAAGTATCAAGGAGCTGAGGATGCTCAACAGTGTCACAGTCTGGAGATAAGACAAGAAAGAAGAGGATTGGGGAAAGGCTGTTCAATTTGGCAATTAATAGAGCATTAGTAATTATGGAGATAGCACTTTTGGTTGAAACTTCAACTATCCCTACTTGTTTAAGCTGTTAGCCAAAGGATAATTTGTCCTTATCAACCTGGTCTTTTTCTTCCATATACATTTGTCAATGTTCTTAAAATATCTGCCTAGTACTGAACACGCTAACTTAGATGTGTAATAGGGCAGAATATGATGGGAAGATTTTTTTCCTTTTGTTTTGTACAATAGGGAGGAAAATGGTATGATAAAAAAAGATGTGTAGGCTAGTTATCACAGATCATACTTCTATTTTATTTATTTTTTAGGTTTTTGCAAGGCAAATGGGGTTAAGTGGCTTGCCCAAGGCCACACAGCTAGGTAATTGTTAAATGTCTGAGGCCAGATTGGAACTCAGATACTCTTGACTCCAGGGCTGGTGCTCTATCCACTGTGCCACCTAGCTGCCCCCAACAGATCATACTTTTAGTACCAGTTCAACTTTCATAGATCTATTTTCCATGGACATAAAATAGAGGTAATAATACTATTTTCTCAATTGCACATTATTTTTGGAAGAACGGAATTAGGTATAAGGTATGAAACTACTCTAAAATCCCTCTATGTAAATTTCAATATCTTTATAACCAATATATAAACATGATTAATGAGGGATGTTTCTTTTTTCTCACTTCCTCCCATCCCTGCTCCATCCTGCCCTGGCCTATCAATTTGGTGAAGTTCTCAATCAACTTAAAGAGCATAAGCATTTGTAGGCAACTGAGAAACAGGTCCTGTTGAGGGTGTAGATGATATGTCCATTGGTGCCTTATTTAAAGAACACAAAGTCTCCTGATTGGTTTTCACAGAGTGGATTGCCTTAAAAATGATTGGGTCATGCGACCTTGTCAAGAGGGCAACTCTTGTTAGAGACACAATCTTCTTAGTACACCATAAAAGTGAGCTAATAGAACATATCAGCCCTATTCTCTTTTTCTTATGTCTTGTCTCTAGAGTTGTGAAAAAGGGGAAAAGATAAAGTTTTCTTCCCCCACTTCCTGTAATAAATTATTTGTGGAAGGAAGTCTTGAAATCATTAATTAATAATAATGATAATCATGCATTTTATGGTTTATCTTTTATTATACTTCATCACAGCAAACTTTATAGATGTTATTACTATCCCCTCCTTTTACAGATGAGAATACTGGCATTTCCAGAGTGACTTTACCCTTGATTACCCAACTTTAAGTGGATAAAGCAGGATTTAAACTCAGGCCTTCTGAGTCCATATCCAGCATATTATTCACTATTCATGCAACTTGAGAAGGGAGTATCTAAGAGAGGACTTCCTCAGTGCAAGAAATGGTCATAGCTAGGGTACATGACAGAAGCAGTTCTATCTGTGCTCCTATGGCTTAAGTGGGGAGCTCAGGAATAGGGTTTCTGATCCTCAAACTCATGTTTAATGGAGGGAGAGTGCTGAGTTTGTAGGTGTTTAATTCTGAAATCTGTTCTGCAAGCCACCAGGCAAAGAAGGTCTCACAGGGAGTATCAGCTTTAGTGTATTGCCTGCTATTGCTTCAAGTTTGACAGTTCTCAAATTCGAATGTTTAGGCATGAGATGTAAAGAAAGAAAGCAAAAGATCACTTCCCATGGATCTTGAATAACATCTAGGCTTGGAGAAAGAACATGTAACTCCAGGAGGAAATGAGGGACAAAAGCCATGTCATGGTAGTCCTAGAAACCTCAATTTTACTACCGCCTAATACTAGGACAGTGCGGGAAGGGAACTGTTTATTTAACAGCCACCAAAATATATTCACTATTTGAAAGGAGGTGATGTCTAAACCATAAAATGATACCAGACTTCAAGGGTGGGAGAATGGGGAGAGAACTGTTCAGCATTCTGTAAGAAACATGGAATCACTAGAACATTAGAAGATTGTCCCAGTGACAATTCAAGTTCAGTTACCTTTAAAAGGAAGTTTATGATGACCCATTGACTGCTTTATACTTTTACTTTATCTGCGTTTGAGTTCATCTGAATCTTTTAAGTGTGTGTTCTGTATATGTTCATTGCTCCCAGTAGTGCCTAGCACATACTATGTACTTAATAAATTGACTTAAGTTTTTTACTTCCTCTGAATGTTTTCTGTCTTTTACATTTTTTGTGAAGTGGGAAAAAAAGTTGTCCCATGCTTAATTTGCATTGATTACCTTGAAAGTTAATGTTGAAATTTTTGGTTGAATTAAACTGAATCCAATATACATTTTTATGGGTTGGACAGGATAATATTAACAATCTAGTGCTTCTCCCAAAGCCCTGTAGTGTACTTGAAGTGATTTACTTGGTAGCTTCAAATCCCAATCACTAAGACATAAACAAGAGAAGAAAAGAAAAGTTGGGTAACTAATCTGAGAGTGTACCTGTGCCCAGAAAAAGATGGATAGATACAGAGGCAGAAATAGAGACTTCTTCAATTGACCTCTTAGAGAGACTTCAAAATGTGGGTTGGTGTGACAGTGAACTAGAAGTAATGAAAAAAAAGAGATATCCATATCACATAGCAAAGATATAATACTTTAAATGTCTTTTCACTAATTCTAGACTCATCAGGTCATGTATAACAATTTGGATTAAATCTCTTGATCCTCTGATTTGTATCCTCCAAGCCTGTTTCTTAACTACCCTCAAGGGATTAGAAGTAAAAATGCTGTGTTCTACATTCTAAGTTTTATTCTAGAACTAATGATTTTTGATGATGTTGCCGACTTTTATGTAGAGACCAATTCAAAGGGAAAAATCCCTGCACTGTAATAATAGAAAACCATTTCCTTTGACTAACATAGAATTACTGACACATCACTTTTATAAGACCTACCGTTCTGGGGAAATGGGAAGCAAAGTTCTAGTATTAGACTTCCATTCCAAATACTTAGAAGGTAAAAGATTAATAGATATTTATGCTGTTATGAATCTCTTGCTAGGCATTCTCATTTTCATGCAGTTTGTTTTTAAGTAAACTGGTCAATATAGCCATTTCAGGTATATTTATATTTGGATTAACCTTTTTATTATACTGTGAGCATAGAATAATAAAGTATAAGGGTAAAGATGCGATCTTTTATAGCCAGAAACATTGAAGTTACTATGGTGGTTGAGGGCCCCCATGAGAATAATACAATTTGTAAATTGTTGTGATTCCCTAATATTCCTTCTCTCTGAGAAAAGAACCAGTAGGATCTGTCTTTGGTACATTTTGTGCCTCTGGCTGCATTTGCTTAATAGCTTCATTATCTGTGAATGACTAAAATGCCAAAGTGGTAATACCATAGGGATAGCCTACGATAGGTCTATGGATTTAGACTCAAAGGAAGCTGAGATGAGGTCAAAAGAGACTAGCATGTGACAAATCTCTGTCCTCAACTCTTTTCTCTCACCATTGTTGTTCACTTAGTGAACTCATCTACTACTGTAAGTTTTTTATTATCTCTATGCAGATGATTCTATCTTGCCAGAGTCTCTTCTGAACTGCAAACTTGTATCTCTAACAACATATCAAGGACTCAAACCTCAGATACCATAGCTATGCCAAATGCCAAATGGTCAAAGAATTACACAAAGGCAATTTACAGCTGAGGAAATCAAAGCAATCCATAGTAATATGAAAAATTGCTCCAAATGATTACTTATTAGAGAAATGAAAATTACAGCATCTCTGAGGTACCACCTCACATCTCTCAGACTGGCCAATGTGACCAGAAAGGACAAAAATCAGTGTTGAAAGGGATGCGGGACATCTGGAACACTAATACATTGTTGGTGGAGCTGTGAACTCATCCAATCTTTCTGGAGAGCAATTTGGAATTATGCCCAAAGGGCAACAAAAATGTGCATACCCTTTGATCCAGCAATACCACTATTGGGTCTATACCCTGAAGAAATGATGATGAAAAAGGGTGAAAATATCACTTGCACAAAAAGTATTCATAGCAGCTCTGTTTGTGGTGGCAAAGAATTGGAAATGAAGTGAATGTCCTTCAATTGGGGAATGGCTTAACAAACTGTGATATATATATATCACAGTTTGTTAAGCCATATATATCATGGAACACTATTGTTCTATTAGAAACTAGGAGGGATGAGAATTCAGGGAAGCCTGGAAGCATTTGCATGAACTGATGTTGAGTGAGATGAGAAGAACCAGAAAAACATTGTACACCCTAACAGCAACGTGGGGATGATGATCAACCTTGATGGACTTGTTCATTCTGTCAGTGGAACAACCAGGGAGAATTTTGGGATATCTGCAATGGAGAATACCATCTGTATCCAGAGAAAGAATTGTGGAGTTTGAACAAAGACCAAAGACTATTACTTTCAAATTTTTAAAAAAGCCATTATGTTATTATGTAATTGTGCTATCTCATACTTTATTTGTCTTCCTTAAGGATATGATTTCTCTGTCATCACATTCAACTGAGATCAATGTATACAATGGAAACAATGTAAAGATGAACAGAATACCTTCTGTGGGGGTTGCGGGGGAGGGAAGCAAGAATTGGGAAAAATTATAAAACTCAGATAAAATCATTCTAAAAAAATGAAGTAACCTTCAAATAGCAAAAAAAAATAAATTATGTCAAATGCATCATATCAGAAAGAGACTCATCTTCTGTTCCTCCAGAGCCAGTATTGAGAATCTGACTTCCCTAATTCACAAATTCAGAGTTACTTTCTACTCCTCACTTTCCCTCCACACAGTCTCTCACTTGTCAGCTCTTGTTATTT
The DNA here is from genome assembly GCF_037893015.1 of Macrotis lagotis. Lineage (NCBI taxonomy): Eukaryota > Metazoa > Chordata > Mammalia > Peramelemorphia > Peramelidae > Macrotis > Macrotis lagotis. Next base: position 194,418,912 of record NC_133666.1, read on the forward strand.
GTATCTACACAAAATCACCAGCATCCATTCTTTTCTCATTGTTTACAAAGATTACCTTAGTTCATACTGGACTTTTGCAGTGGTTTCTTCATCTGTCCTAACTCTTTTTTTTTAACCATTTAAAACACATTTTATTCTTTGCAAAATAATTCATTAGACATTATCCCAATAGGAAATACAAAATTTCCAGTTTGGCATTTGAATATTGTGAGATTAGCAATTATTATAGAATAATTTTGATATTCAAATTTTAATAGTTGTCCAAAAATCCTACTAAATCAATATTTTATTTTACAGACTATGTAATTAAAACACTAAATAATTATGAATCCATTATTTTAAATATTCTAAAATTTTATATATTTTATAGTGTTTCTTTCCAAAATTATTTCAGTGTCAGGTTAATTTTTGTGAGTAGTTTAGGATTGGAAGGTATTCACATTAAATAGGATATCATAAGACTCATAAAAATAATACAGAGAAAAAACAATTCATAACTTCTTATAGTATTCCAGAAGTCAAAATAGGATATTTCTTCCTTATTCATTGTATTAAAAATAGATTTCCATTTGCAGCAGGGAAGAACTCTTCCAGAGCAAAACTTTTTTTCTACCCTCCCATTTCTTTAACTAATTATTTAGAGTATTTCAACTATAGGCACTATGGCATGTAATGCACTATGCATATAATGCATAGCTGACTGTGATGTCAAATTAATACTGTGTGTGTAACCCTGGGCAAGTCAATTAGTCAATCAACAAACATTTATTAAGTATCTACTATGTGTGAAGTCATTTAACCTATTATTGCTCTAGTCATCTCCAAAGAAAGTGCCAACCTACATTGATAAAGCTTTTTTTTATCTGAAAGTTCCCTATATCAATCTTAAGTCCAGTTTCTATGAGTATTACTGCGGCACCTTAGCCTTAGCATTGGCCTAACAATCTAGCCTGCAATCTTCTTTTTCAGGCTTTCAAAAATCTCTGAAGGAAAAAGTCAAAATAGTACATTTGTTTCTTCCTTTTTTGTTTTTTTATCATAAGTATCATCTTTTTTATAATGTTATATGCTCTCCCAGATATATTAAAATACAAGTGAAATCTCCTTAATCTTTATCTTCCTTGTTTTATTCTTTTTTTATTTTTATTTTTTTTTAGGTTTTTGCAAGGCAAATGGGGTTACGTGGCTTTCCCAAGGCCACACAGCTAGGCAATCACTAAGTGTCTGAGGTCGGATTTGAACTCAGGCACTCCTGACTCCAGGGCCGGTGCTATATCCACTGCGCCACCTAGCCAGCCCCCTTGTTTTATTCTTAAAAGAAAAATACTAATAAAATGTCTAAAGAAATTTATTTTTTTAATAATAGTTACTTCAGGGAGTTTAACTGAAAAAAGGAAGGAGATATAGGATGATAGCTCCAAGTGATATTTTAAAATATTGGATACATCATGTTGTTGACAATATGTTGCCATAAATCATGTTCTGGCACTTTGCCAGCATTGCTGGAGCATTGCTGGTGCATTATGGTATCTCACTGTTATGGGAGGTACCTATCCTTAAAGCCAAAGATTCCCACAGCATACAGACTATGACCAGAAGTTCTGTTTCCTATTAAATCAGGCCATGGGATGATAATTTTTCTGGAAAAGAAAGTGAGGATGCCTTTGCATGATGTTCTCCTCCCTGTAATTAGTATATTGTGTATGTTACATCATTTGATGTCATGGTCTTGTTCAATTATGAAGAACAGCAGTCATAATTTTGTTGATCTTAATGGAATCATTTACCATCATTTGAATCTATTTTATTTATTAGGTATGCATAAGTCTGCTGTACAATTATGATGGTTCCCATCTAATTAAGCAATATTTTTAATTTCAGACTGTACAAAATTTTAATAATTTCCTTATTTATTTTATAAAACTGAAAATGAAACAGATCTTTGAAGAATTCTATCTGATATGAACAACACAAAACAAGAGATATGAAAACAAAATCAAAAGAGAAATTATTATAATCTATTTTAGAAATGCTATATTTTCAGAGAATAGGAGACTATAGAAAAAGTTTAACAAAAGTGATTTCTCTGGAACTTCTAAAAATTAATTTTAAAGAGTAGAGTACCTAAATCATTCTATAATTAGTGCTAAGCATAAATGTCTGATATACTATAGTCTCTTACTAAATGTTTATTAACTATGATTCTGACAATTACCCTTTTAGTGGCCTTTTAAAAAAATTTTAGAATATTTAAAATAATGGATTCATAATTATTTAGTGTTTTAATTACATAGTCTGTAAAATAAAATATTGATTTAGTAGGATTTTTGGACAACTATTAAAATTTGAATATCAAAATTATTCTATAATAATTGCTAATCTCAGAATATTCAAATGCCAAACTGGAAATTTTGTATTTCCTATTGGGATAATGTCTAATGAATTATTTTGCAAAGAATAAAATGTGTTTTAAATGGTTAAAAAAATAATCCTAGTAGAAGATTTCTAGGTCTCTAACCTAGATGGTTTAAATATCCTCATTCTCAAATATATGAACAAATGTTTGAATTCATTATGAAAATCTATTTTAAAAACTGATTATAGCATGGAAGTACAGCTCTAAAATTCCAGACATGACTATTTTTCACAGCACATTGTTCACTTACTCTCTTCTGTTCTTTTACATACTCCATCAGTTCATTTCTTGTTCTTCTCACAGCTTCTTCCACAGCCCTTTTACTTCGTTTCTGTTCCTCTGCCATTGCTATCTTGAGTGTTTCCTGACTTATTTTTCTTTGTTCTTTTAAAGCTTCTTGGATTGCCAGGGATACATTTTCTTGATGTTTATCATGCTCAATTTTCCATATTTCTCTCTCTTTAGCATGAACTTGTTCCAAGCTTTTTCTTTCTTCTTCTACTACTTTGAAAATAGTATCCTTCATTGTCTCTTTTTCAATATTTGCTGCAGTTGCTAATGCATCTCTACTTCTTTGCACTTCTTCTGCCAAACACTTTTCCAATATTTCCTTCTGATCTTGAGATTGTTGAGTCAAAGCTTCTTTTAGTTTTTCTGTAAGTTGTTCTTTCTCTGCATCAAGCATATCCGGAAGTCTCTGATGCTGAGCATTAAGCAACTCTTCACATTTTCGAGCTTGTTTTTCAATGGCATAGATATACTGTTTTTCAATAGCTTGTTCTTGCTGCTTAACTGTAGTCTGTAGTAATGCCTTATATTCTTCTGTAATAATGCTCAAAGTTTCATGCCCAGCTTTCCTCATATTTTCCAGTTGGTGTTTATGTTTTTCCTGAAGCATTTTATATTTATCCTTTAGAAAAACTTCTTCATCTTCTTTTTCTTTTAAGAAGTCTTTTTCTAGAACTCTATGCTTTTCCATCAATGTTTCTAAATCCTTTTTAATTCCCTGTTTTTCTTCTTCAGATGCTTTAAGTTTAACCTCTAAGCATGCAAGTTTTTGTCAAAGTTTCATGTTTAACTCAATAGTTTTTTGATCCTCAGCAATATCATCCACAATTGAAATTGTTTCATTGATATTTTCATCAGTTAAACACAATGGAAAAAATGAAGAATCAGTAGTATATGTTGATTGCTGAATCTGATCTTTAGAAACTGCTTGACTTACAGTACTATTGCTGGTTTGTGAAACAACAACTGCATTATCCTGTGATGAAATGATGGAGTTAGAAGAGATAGGATGTGTTGAAGACAAAGATTGCTCCAGAAGACTCTTCATGACTTTATGGACCATTTTGTCTATGAGTTTTTCTTGGCAAAGGTGCTGGAGTCATTTGTCATTTCCTCCTCCAGTGAATTAAGGTAAACTGAAGTTAAGTGACTTGTTCAAGGTCACACAATCAGGAAATGTCTTTTTGCCTCATACATACATACACATTCAAATACAAGCATACACATACACCCATACAAAGAGACAGAATCTTTGGCTAAAAGATAGAATGTTGTATTCCTAATTTAGCTCACAAAACTTACATAGAGAAGATGTATATGTGTATATAAACATATGTTGTCTCCCTTGATGGAATGTAATCTCAAAAAAGTTAGTTTCATTTTTGGTTTTGTATCCATAGAGCCTAGCACAGTTCTTGGAAAATGCTTATTGTTGAAAATATTTAAGGCATCTATGTATATATGTTTACTGCTCCCTTAGGAAATGTTAGGACATGATTATCCACTGGTTCAACTTTAGCCTCTAGTTCTTGGTTGAAATTAAATCCAGATTACAAGGGATGTATTGCTTCCTAAATATTTTGACAGATAAATTATCAACAAAATAAATGGAATTTCCAACAAGTTGTAACTTTAGTCACAAGTATGAATCCTTCTTAGCCATGCCCAAACCCTGCAACCTTCACTTGAGACTTTCTCCTCATTCTCTTTTTACCTGATCCTGGACTCTGCTCCCTGGGACTCTCGGCTCTGATAGGAGAATTTTCAACTAATCTTTTATTTAATATGACTTCCCAACCATAGCTCTGTATACATGCCTTAACCTGCTTCTCATTTATGTATCTTCCCCTATTCTAATGTAAGCTGCTTGAAGTTATAAATTTGGTAGGTCTTGATTGCTTATATCTTTATCTCAAACCCTCAGCATAGTGACTCTCACATAGTACATAATAAATGATTTTTAATCAATTAATTAATCATGTCTTCATAAGTTTTGTGATCTATATTATGAAAATCTTATTGATGTTCTCTATTTTGGTCATAGGTTTTATAGTATCTGCCCAAAGTGTTATCATTTATTTTTATCCTTATATCTTTACCTATATACTCTCTATTATGAATTTTCATGTTTAGTGCAATTCTTCTGTTCCTTATATGATTTGATTCCAGCCCACCAAGTCTAAAAGACATTAATAAGGGAATATTCACTTTTGATGTAAAATATTAAGTCTTTGTTCATTACCCAAACTGTGTATATTTTTATCCGAGTATATAAAAATTATATCTGAACTTCTTTCCAGTTAATTTCTTCTGTAATTTAAAAGACAATTTCTCTATTGTCAATGTATGATTTTTTTCATCAATGTATCATTTTTCTTTCTGTAATGTACATAATATAACTATTATCTTCTATAGTATTCAGCTTAAATGTTTTGGGGTTCCCCCCCCCGGGATTTTTTTCTCTCCACTTTCACTGCTAGCAAAGGCATATCTAAATGACTTATTCTTTGACCTTGCCAAGGAAGACAAAAATAAAATAAAATAAAAGCTTCTTAACTGCTAATGTCTGTAATGCAAAGTTCATTAAATAGTAATTCTTAGCAGAAAACTAGGAAGAAATTTTGCATCATGTTTCTCCAACAAAGGTCTCATTTGTCAAATGTGTAGAGAACTGAGTCAAAATGTTAAGAATAAAAATCATTCCCTAATTGATATCAAAGGATATCAACAGGCAGTTTTCAAGTAAAAAAATCAAAACTGCCTATAATTATATTTATAAAAGTGCTCTAAATTACTATTGATTAGAAAAATGCAAGTTAAAACAACAACCTCACATCTAACAGATTAGTTAATATGACAGATAAGGAAAATGACAAATATTGGAGGAAATGAAGGAAAATTCAAATACTAAGGCACTAATGGAGTTGTGAATGGATCTGACAATTCTGGAGAGTAATTTGGAACTGTGCTCATAGAACTACAAATCTATGCATACTTGTTGATCCAGCAACACCACTTCTAGGTCTGTATCCCAAAGAGGTCAAATGAAAAGTAAAACAACCTATATGTACAAAAATATTTATAATGCCTGTTTTTGTACTGGAAAAATGCAAATCAATTGGGGATTGACTGAATAAATTGTGGTATATGATTGTGATAGAATACTATTTTGCCAAAAGAACTGATGAATACAATGCTTTCAGAAAAACCTGGAAAGACTTAGATGAATTGATACAAAGTGAAGTGAACAGAAGCAGGAAAATATTTTACACAATAATAGCAATACTGTTTGCTGATCAACTGTCAATGACTTAGTATTCTCAACAGTGCAGTAATCTAAGGCAAAATCAAAAGACTAATGGTGAAAAATGCTATCCACCTTTAGAGAAGAATTGATGGAGACTGAATGCACACCAGAGTCTATAAAAAAAAAAAACTTCGTGTGTGTGTGTGTATGTGTGTGTGTGCATGTGTGTATTTTTACCACATGACTAATATGGAAACGTGTTTTGAAAGACTGCACCTGTATAACATATCAAATTACCTGCTCAAGGAGGAGATAGAGAGGGAGGGAGAGAATTTGGAACTCATTTTAAAAAAATTTTAATTAATTTATACCACATCCTCTTTTCAAGTGTCCTCTATATTATCTATATCTATAGAAATATAATTTTCACAATTTTTATAATATAAAGCAAAATCATTTCACAAAATCCCTCTAAGGACACTCCTTCTAATTATATTTAACACTTATGATCTAAAGTATGAGCTAAAGTATCATCACTTTCATGATCAATCTATATCCATATCATTTCTCTAAGTATGCTTCTTTTAACTATCCTAAGAGAAATACAACACTCGAGATTTACAAGTATTGTCTTCCCTAGTAGGTATATATATGGTTTCATGTTCTTGACTACTATTTTATCCCCTTTATGTTGACCTTTTTATGTATTTCTTGAGCCTTATATTTAAAGATCAAATTTTCTGTTCAGTTTTGGTTTTTTAAACAGATAATTTTGAGAGTCCTCTACACAGAAAATCCATCTTTTCACCTGAAGGAATATGTTGAATTTTTTGTAATCCAAGTCCTCTGCCTTCTGAAATATCATATTCTAGACTTTTTGATCCTTTATTGTTGAAGGTGATAAGTCCTGAAGTAATCCTGGCTGTAGTTCTTTGGTATTTAAATTTTTTCTTTTTGGCTGTTTGCGGTATTTTTTTTTCTTTTGCTGAGGGTTCTGAAATTCAGCTATAATATTTCTTGGAGTTTTTATTCTGGTATCTCTGGAGGTAGTCAGTGGTTCTTTCAAGCACTATTTTGTCTTCCAATTCTAAGATATTTGACAGTTTTTCATGATCATTTCCTGAAAGATATTTTCCAGGCTCTTTTGTTGATAGAGGTTTTCAGGTAGATCAATATTTTGTAAATTATCTCTTCTGGAACTATTTTCCAGGTTGATCATTTTTTTTTTCTAAGAAGTAATTTACATTTTCTTTTTTTTTAGCCTTTTGGTTTTGTTTGATGGAATCTTGGTGTCTCATAGAATCATTAGTTTCCATTTGTCCAATTCTCATTTGGGGGGTTATCTTTTCTTCAGTTAGCTTTTGTGTTTCTTTTTCCAGGTGGTTAATTTTACTTTTTCTTTTCTAGTTGAATAATTTTACTTTTTGATGGATTAATTCTTTTTTCAGTTGATTATTTTTGCTTTTAAAGGGGATGATTTCTTGACTCTCATTCCTTTTCACCATGTTTTTCTTCTTCTGTTCTTTATTTTTAAAATCCTTTTTTGAGCTCTTCCAAGAAGCCTTTTTGGATTAGAGATCAATTCATAAACTTTTCTGAGGCTTCACATGTAGGCATTTTGTCACTGCTTTCCTCTTTTGAGATGTTTTTTTTTTCTCATCCTTCTAAGAATAATAGATTTTAATGGTTTGTGGGGTTTTTTTTGATTATTTTGATTGTTGAATTCTCTTCCTGGGACTCAGGGAGTATATCTCCAAGTTTTTTTGTGTTGGGATTAGGATCTGGTCCTTGGTTTATTGCTAGCCATGATGTTGCCTATATAGAGGTTTGTTCTCTCCTTCATGCTAAGGCATTGTCTATGCAGTGTTTTGTTCCTTATGTTAAGGTAACCCATCTGTTATAGCAGCATTCCCAGGGCTCAAACTTTGTCTTCTGAGCTGGAAATTGTAACCCTCACTGCTTATCTGATGCAACTCTGGCTTGCTGATTCTTAACCTAAGCTGCTTTGTGGCTAAGAGCCTCCCTCTGACTTTCTAGTTCTTCTGCCTTCATCGGACTATATTTCCCTTTTATTCAGGAGAGGCAGATCTCTACTGAAGTTTCTCCATGATATCTTGAATCAAGAACTTGTTTGTTTTGTGAGATCTATAGCTTTAAAGTCTGTGTAGAGAATTCGTTTCAAATTGTTTTGAAAAAGCTCTAGGAGCTTCCTAGCTTCACACTACCATCATGTATGTCTCTTCTAGAATTCATTTTTTTAAATGAATGTTAAAAAATTTTGCATGTAATTTGAACAAAAATAAAATATTTTAAAAAGAACAGCCATTCATCAACTACTTTCTGGTTAGATAACTCATTCACATCACCTTCATTATTATTTGTTCTTTCTCTTTTGTTTTTTCCCTGGGATATAGTGATGTCAGTCCCATGGTACATTTCGAAACAGGAAAGTACCTGAGAATAATGACTTGGAGCTATAATAACCATCTTAGTTTATTCTTCCCAAACCATAATGTTATATCTGAAACTATCTCTGAATTCCTACCTTCTAATGACCTGTTAATCAACTTTATCTCATTTTCCCCTAACTCTCAAATACCTACAAAGACTTCACTAAAATAATTTTTCAGTTTAAGAAGAAAAATGACCAAAGGTGTGTGTGTGGGGGGGAATGGAATTATAGATTTCAATTACCTTTTCCATTGATTTCTGTGTTATTCTGGATGCATCATTGCTTTTCAGGAAATGGGGCTGAAGTAGGAAAGAATGTTAAAATTTCAAAGGTTAACATTGAAAATGATGCCAAAACTGAGTTCAAATCAAAAAGAGATTCAAATAATCCTCTTCTTCCCAGTTTTAAAGTAAAAAATAAAGTATAAGGGGGGGGGTAGGTGAAGGTATTGGGAGCTAATGTACAACTAAACTAAGAAACAAAATGGGTTGATAACGTTAAACTTAAAAACATAATTTGCCATCATGTCACACCAGAAAGCAGTGGAGAAGTAAATACTGGGCATGAGTGTCCACAAAAATTTGCAAATAAAGAATTTCACAGGAGAAACCTTATAAGTGATATAATCAGTTATATATATATAATCAATGACATAATCATTTAGAAAAACAGATGAATTGGTCATATCCTGATAGCAAGGGATTTTCAACCAAGGGTCTTTATGCTGTTGTGTTATTTACAAAATATCAGGAGAGCTAGATTTAAATCATCAGCAGTTGGATGCATGCTCCCCCCCCATTCCTCAATCCCTACACCAGGTTTCCAGGAGGGCATGTACAAGAGTCACCTAGGGCAGGAGGGCATGAAAGGTTTCTAATCTGTATCTTCAGAAAGGGAAGTATCTTACTATATTCTATTGTAATTAAATTGAAAATATTTTTTCAGTTGAACCATTATATTTTAAGTAAACTTTAGTGGTGACTTCAAAATTATGCAAGCTGTGAAATTTAGGCAATGAAGGTCACTAATAAATTTATAATAAAACAAAAATGTTTAACTTCTTATATTGGATTATGTTAAGAGAAATTGATATTCAGTCTTTCCTTTAAAAAGATAACTAATATTTATAAAGCTGAAATATCATTTTACTTGGGATTATAATTGCAGTATTATAGAATCTGTATAACTGTCATGACTTTTAATTGTATTTATATATTATGAATAATCTGTTTTTATGATTCAAAAGTAATCATGGAAAAATATGAAATCAAGTTTAGGCATTAAAGCATGTACTTTTGCACAGAAACTTTGGAATGTACTTAAAACTTATGAACTTAAAATTTATCAAATTGGAAATGATTAGTATTTATTAAGAATTCATTTAGGAAGAATTTCTTTATGTATCTTTAACATAAATGAAAATGAACATACTCCAGAAAGTTTTTATGACAAAACTTATTCCTTTTAGTCAGATATAAGTTAACTTGAGTGATGCTGATATCAGAACAATTTTTCAAATAAATAACTGTTTTTAGTTTTTACCATTCCTTCCTTGACCTTTTTGAGTTTATGAATATTGTCATACAAGTTATATGTATACATATATAATTTCAATTTTTGACATTATAGTGAGCAAACCAGCCAAAGAATATTTACTTTGCGTTGTATCTCAATAAAATTGACTTAGCTGAAAGTAAAATTGTTTTCATTAATTATTTAAGGCAAACTATTACAATAAACTTTATCTGCTATAATTGCTGGCTTATTACATTTCCTATTCTTCCAACTAAAATTTTTCTTATTTGATTATGGTAATACTATTCTGCCCTTGGAGTAAAATTCTGTCATTCTTATTGAAGGAAGCAAATTATAATATAAGCATACAATACCTGAATTATTTCTTTCAGTCATGACTGATTCTTTGTGATCACCATGAGCAACATCCATGGGGTTTTCTTGACAAAGATAAAGAAAGGAATGGTAAAAAATCAAAACAGTTGTTTATTTGAAAAACTGTTTTGACATTAGCATCAATCAAGTTAACTTATATGAAAGTATTCCCAACTATTTCCCTCAATGCCCTCTAAGAAAAGGTACTGAATCTGACCTGTGAACTCTCTTGAAAGGAAAGAACTGTAAAACCTTGACTACTTATATGCTATTGTATGGCAGAGTAAGATTATATTTCTTTTTTAATGTATTGTTTTATAACAGTAAAGTGTATTGACATTCGTGATATTATATTATTATATTATATTATATTATATTATATTATATTATATTATTATAATAAAAAGCCCCTGAAAGTTCTCTTAGAGCAAAATAAAACAATTAAGCCAATACTTCAGACTTGCTACAGTCTATATCTGTAGCACCACCCCCACCTCTAATTTTTTTTTTGCATTTTTAAATCTCTTTTATGAGTTTTATATCTCTCACCTACTGCCTCTGGGGGGAAAAAGGGAAAGTGAAGCAAATTTATTCTTAGAAATATGCGCAATAAAGCTAAATGAATTCCCTCACTGGCTAAACACACAATTGACACATTTTCTAGCTACTCACACCAGTCTCTGTCTGTCTCTCTCTGTCTCTCTGTGTCTTCCTGTGTCTCTCTGTGTCTGTGTCTTTCTGTGTCTGTCTGTCTGTCTCCTTCATTTCTCTGAAATCAGTCTTTCTACTGATCATAGATCAATTTTCAAAATGTTTTGTTTTTACAATGTTATTATGTAAATTGTTCTGGTTTTATTAATTTAATTCTTAGTTTATCAAAATTTTTATTTTTTTTTTCTTTTATACTGTTGAGAATAAATATGGTTATTTATTTACTATCACATCTTTATTTGGTCATATCCAAAGGATATATTGTCAGTTTAGGAATAAAAAAATGCTATCTAAAATATAAAAGTGAGTAGTTTTTCCTCACATGCCATTAACATTCTTCCATTTGAGAAAGACAACTCAGTGATACAGTGAATAGAGCATTGATTCTGGAGTCAGGATGATCTGAGTTCAATTGCTGCCTCAAACACTTAATAATTACCTAGCTATGTGACCTTGGGCAAGTCACTTAACCCCATTGCCTTTCAAAAACCAAGTAAAATGAAATAAAAAAGGCAAGTAATGCATATGGTAGTCAGTCAATAAACATTTGTTAAGAAAATATTCAGTTCTAGACAAACAACTACAGTGCAAAGCTGAAGAGGCAAAAGACAGACCCTACATTCAAGGAGTTCACAATCTTTGATGAAGACAACAACAGTGGGGAGAGACTTACCAACAAACTTTTGAAATAGTTCAGGAATAAGTAGAAGAGGACCTGCACCAAAATGATAGCTGTCTCAGAGGAGAAAAATAGGACCATGCAAGAAATATGTAGGTGGACTGAAAGACAATGAGAAGTTGAAGATGACACCTAGGTTGTAAACTTAAGGGACTGGGAAGATGATCTTAACCTCCACAGTAATAAGGAAGATGAGAAGAAATAATTTAAGGGGAAAAGTGAGTTCAGTTTTGAATATGTCCAGGTTAAGGTGTCTACTGGACATCCAGTTTGAGTTGCCTGATATTATTGTTGAGTCATTTTGGTTGTGTCCAAATGGGTTTCTTTGGCAAAGATATTGGAGTGGTTTGCCATTTCCTTCTACTGCTCATTTTAGAGATGAGGAATTGAGGCAAACAACATTAAGTAACTTGCTCAGGGTCACACAGCTAATAGCTAGTAAGTGTCTAAAGGCCAGGTTTCAATCCAGGTCTTCCCAACCCTAGAACTAGGGCTCTATTCATTGCACCACCTAACTGACCTGAGATATCTGATGGACAGTATGAAAAAGATTGGATGTCAGAAGAGAGATAAGGGTAGGTAGGCAGATTTGAGAATCATCAATCTAGAAATGGTAATTAAATCCATGAAAACTGAGGTGATGACCAAGTGAAGTAGTAGAAAGGGAGAAGAGAAGAGGAACCAGGAAAGAACCCTGGAGAACATCTTTGATTAGAGGGTATGATCTAGAAGACAAACCAACAAAGGAAACTGAGAATGAGCAAACAAATAAGTAAGAGGAGAACCAAGAAAGAAGTTATCTCATAAAATTCTAGGAAGAAGAGAGTGTGAAGGAAGATAGGATGATCAGCAGTGTCATAGGCTGAATTGCTATCAGGAACATGAGGAATGAGAAAAGGTCATTCATTGCATATGGCAGTTAAGAGATCTTTGATAATTTTGGAGGGAGAATTTCAGTGGAATAAATTGGTAGCTGAATTGAAAGGGATTAAAATAGAATGAGAGCAGAGAAGGTAGAGGTTCCTATTCCAAACCACTTTTTTGAAGGGTTTAACTATAGAGAGAAGAAGAGATATAGGTCAATATTTAGTGGAGATGTAAAGGCTTTTTGAGAATGGGAAAGAGACATGTTTTAGGTGGTAGGAAATAAGACAGTAGACAGCATGAGATTGAAAATAAGAAATAGAGTGGGAATGAGGGAGTAATTTCTAGGAGGAGACAGAAATAAATGAGATCACTTAAGCAGGTAGAAGAGGTTATCCTGTTAAGGGGTAAGGCCATCTCATCATGTGAAACAGAGTTCAGGAGGAGACAGGGATGTAAGACTTATAAGTGATATGAAATTAGGAAGAGAAGATGGAGCTAACAATACATAAACTCAATTTTTTTTCTGTAAAATATGAGGCAAGGATCTCAGCTAAGAGAGTGGGGGAGGGAAAAACAAAAAGTTTTGAGAAGGGATGAAAAAGTTTGGAAGAGCAACTGTGGAGAGTGGGATAGTGAGTTGAGGGAAATATAATAGGATTACCTAGCAGCAGGGTCCCCTAAGGTTGTGTAACATAAATTTATCATGGATCCAGTCAGAATGGTTATTCTTCCATCTTCCTTTAGCAGCATGTGTGTAGGAGCAAAAATAGCAGATGGTGGGAGTGATCTAATGCTGAGGCTTGGCAGGCCTCAATCAATGAATAGGGAACAGGGACTCAAGAAGAATTGAAGCTGGGTATTCAATATAAATGTATTTAGTTGAATTTGTTCACAAAGGGATCAAGATGGAGAAAAGAGGAGAAAGTAGCTAGCATGGCCTGGGAGAGAAGTAAAGGGTTAAGGGCTTGGATGTTACAATGTGGATGAAAAGGAGGGATTGGTAAGGGAAGACTGAAAGCTGGAAAATCAATAAAGTATATATTAATTCATATATATTCATGCTTACTGCATTTTCAAAACACTTTTCATAATACCTGAAGGAACCAATTGGATGGTAGTTTAATGGACATTTTTTTGATAGATGAATGAATGAAAAAACCTTGAATAAATGTTTACCATATACCATACAGTGCCATAACATTGGGAATTAAAATACAAAGAGAAGTCGTTTTTACTCTAAATGAATTTGTGTTCTAATAGGAGAAATATAACATAGAGGGGAATGGTGCCTCAGGATCCTAGAGATTCATAGGACAACTCATTGATATATTCTTTCCAAAGATAATAGTAGTGTTGCTTTGATTACTATTTGCAGAGTGATATGTGAAAAGTAAGGGGGGGAAGAGTGTGGGAGAAAGAGATGTGGCAATATGGAAAGTAGAGAGCCTGGAATTGGGGTTTGGGGTCAGGTAGCTCTCTTTGCCTCTTGCCAACTAATTTGGCATGGCCCCAGAATGGGAATCTCAGAAGAAATAAGGAGGCATGGAGAGAAGTACAGTTAAGAATCTGAGAGCTGGATCACAGTGAGTTGTCACCAGTGAAGACATTAAAGTACTGTAGTGCCTCATCTGTGCTGCGCTCTAGCTCACATTCACAGTTTGGTCTAAGAAGATGGTTAACTCAGGTTCAACTCTGCAAGTCTACATTTCTAAAACTTCTCATGAGGTTGCAATACTATGATCTCTTTAAGAATTTGCTTGAAAGCACCTTTACCCTAATGCAAAAGCACTCATTGGAATGGTTTAGTAAGAAGCAAGTATCTCCCTCATAAATATGGGGCACATTCTGCTACAAATTTTCATATGGGTTTCAAGGAGGGACACACACTTCTAATAACTCAGGGGCACTGATGACCTTTTTTTAGTGTGCTGATAATTGCTTTTTTATGGAGTTTGACATCCCTGTCAGATGAGTCATTCAACTAGGTAACCTAAGCTTGCTCTTATGTTACATCAAGACATCATGGCTTAGTTTTAAGCTTTGCATCAGAGAATTCTGGTCTAGGTCACTGCTATACATTTTTGGGAAGCATTAGTACACATATTATAGGTATAACAGATGCTTAGTCACATTCTCGTCCATCTCCAGTTTCATTCTTTCCTTAGGGCTATTCTGCTTATTTATTTTATTGAATGCATTTATGTCCCTAGTTAGAATCTTGAATTGTCAAAGTTGGAAGGAATCTTAGAAGTCTTATTTCCACTCATTTTTATATGGAATAACTGAATCCAGATAAAAGTAGTGATTTATTGAAATCTCATACTTGAATCTCAAAGTTGTTCTGTGACAGAACTGGTCTAGCTCTGACTGAACAAAGAGGCAATTATTAAAGAGAATGTAGTTGTATATTTGACTGTCATTTATTCTTGGTCCTTAATTACTCCACAAAGACTTTGTTGGTTTTGATTCATTGACAGGGAATTGGTCCATTGAGAATAGAGTTCAAAACTCCTTAATAGAATTGTAACTTCTAATCTACCTAGTTCTTTGAGGACTATGGTAGACTAAGATTTGGTCTAAACTCCTCAGAGTTGGTGCTGAGAGTTATGCTTCCTGGTTCCCTAACCCTGAGGACTTGTATCAGGTTTACAAACCTTAGTAAATGCATACTTCAAAATCTATAAGGGTATTCCAAAGTTGAGATCATCTACAGGTACATGCAAATAAGTGAGTGGAAACAAGTACAAAAAAAAAGTTACTTTGAAGAAGAACAGAAGTCACAGAGTCATGAAGCAATACTCATGAATATAAGTAATGAGGTAAGTCCATTAAGATCTACCTCAGTGAATCTAGCATTTGGTACTTTTGGGGGGGGGGTATTCATAAGATGTTCAGTTGAATTCTTTACATAGATATGTCCAAAGCTGAACTCGCTTTCCCTCTCTAAATCCTCTACTATTCTAACCTTCCTTATTACTGTAGAGGGTCGTATCAATCATCTTCCAAGTCCCTCAGACTCACAACCTAGGTGTCATCTTCAATTCCTCACTGTCTTCCAGACAATTTGCCCATCTCTTGTATAGGCTCTTTTTCTCCTCTGAGACTGCCACCATTCTGGTGCAGGCGCTCTTCTCCTCATTCCTGGTAAATCTCTTCCCACTCTTGCCTTCCTCAACAGACTGTGAGCTCCTTGAAGGTAGGGGTTGTCTTTTGCTTCTTCAGTTTAGCACAGTAGCTATTGTGTGGAAGAAAAGATTTGCTTAATAAATGTTTATTGACTGATTGCCATGCACATTTACAAGCCTTTTTTTAAAAAAAGTATTTCTCAAATGAAAGAATGTTAATGGCATGTGAGAAAAGCTACTCATTTTATTTTTTAGATAATCTTTTTCTTCTTCTTAGATTAACAATGTATCCTCTGAATAAAGAAGTTTGTAAAAGAGGTGATTTTGAGGAGGAGGAAAAGAATAACATTTTGGATATATTGGGTTTCAGATACACAAGGGATATTCAGTTGAAGGGCCGGATAGATAGTTGGAAATGTGTCACTGGAGCTCAGGAGAAAGAATAGTGAGGGATATTTAGTTCTGGAAGTTGTTTGTTTAAATTCATTAAACCCATAGGAGCTTTTGAGAAATGGAACACAAGATCTCTGAATCCCAAACCTGTGATCTTTCTACTACACCAGACTCATAAGGAAAGAGTGCTATCAAACACATCAGAAAATGGCAGGAATTTTTCAGTAGAAATGACATTAAAAGTATTACCAATTGGGTTTTATGAATTTCTAAAGATTAGACTAGAATCTGTTCCAACTCTGAAATTTTGTGATTTCTAAAAGCACTTTTCTGAGCTTCAGGATATTTATATCTGTAAAATAAAGGGAATGGACTACTTGGTATCCAAAGTCCCATCTATTTCTAAATCTATTATCCTTTGAAAATAATAGCATTTTTGACTTCACTTTATAAGCTTGGAAGAATAAGATTATTTTCAAAGAAAATATCATATCAATTTTGGTAAAATTAAATGTTAAAATATAAAATAGCTGCTTTTTCTATTAGAAATGTATAAAAAGGCTAGATTAGTAGGAAGTGGGAAAAATATAAGCTGCAGTAAAGTCACTTTGAAGTGTAAAAAAGCAATTAACCCCTTTTCTATAATGATATTAAATTTGAGAATAAGTTCAGTACTTGAGTTATTTTAATAGTTTTTGATCATGTGGCTATAAGGGAACTTTTCAGATGTTGGATTATTTTTGGTGGCTTTCAATTGGGTTTTGTGTTTTAAAAAAGAAAATATTGCCTCATATAATGATATCCCCAAACAACTGTTTTATACTGGTCCTTTCCAGTTTATATCAGGATAGAAATTGTATCCATCATTTATTTTCCACCTCCATTGCCACCAGGCAATGCCACCTCTCATTTCTGGACTATGATAAATCTACTAACTAATATTCCTGCCTCTAGTCTTCCCTCTTCCCATCAATCTATTCCACACATCAAATAATAAATCTTCCCAAACCATCATGTTCCATATGTCATCTTCATACTCAAAGTCTTTAAAAATCTTCCCATTCTTTCCCTGTAAATGAGTATCCAAAATGCTTAATTTGACACTCACAACTTTCTATAATCTGATCCTTGCCTACCTAATCTACTATCTTTCATTAAAAAAAACCTCACTTATCCAAAACTGTTTTGCTCATTACACCTTGTATGAATCATGCTTCCTTGCTACCTTTATTCCCACTGTCTCCCTTACCCAGGATGTCTCCCCACTCACTTCTATTCTTTCGTTAAGGAAAATTCAAGTCCTGACTCTTCAGTAAAGCTCTTTCTGATCCTAAAACCCCAAATAGTCTCTCCCTATTTTGAACTCCTTTGAATTATTATGAACTTATTCAAACTGCATTGTATTATAAAAGTATTTATTTGAACTTATTTGAGATATATATATATATATATATATATATATATATATATATAGTATTTTGAATGTCTCATTTATTGGATATCTAGCATGTTCCTGTATTATTGCTGCTACTGCTGCTATTACTGCCACTACTACTGCAGCTACTACTACTGCTTATACTGCTAGTACTACTATTATTACTTCTTCAAATTCTGTGTGAGTGAGTGTCATTAAATTATTGCTCTACTTCTTGCTTTCAGGGTTTGTTCAATGCAGAATTTTTACTTTATAGAGATAGACTCAACTTATAAATTCAAAAGAGTGCTAGATTATAACTCTAGGTTATGGTTTTAGCACAATCATTAATCCAACTAATTTATGAACACCCGCAGTACCCTGTGTTATAATTATTTGTATCTGAATTCTGCTCTGAATCCAGTCACTTATTAGCCATGTGAATTGAAAAAGTAACTTGCATATGTGTATCTCAGATTCTCCATATAAGTTAGATTTATATAATCTCTGAATTTTCTTCCAATTCCAAAATTCTATGATTTTACATGCTGGCCATTTCTTTAGTGGTACCTTTTTGGTGGTTTACTAATGCTTTCTTTGTTATAGGAACCAGACAAAAAGGAAATTCTCTCTACCAATATATATCAGCAACTGTTCTGCAACCTAGTCTTAAGAAGTTGTCTGAAGGGATTTAGAGAAGTCACACAATCAGTATATGCCAGAGGCAGGAATTCAATCCTTGTCTTCCTGTCTTCTAGCTCTTTATCTAATACTCATGCTGCAGTTTTAATACCAAATATATGTCTGTAT
The DNA here is from genome assembly GCF_037893015.1 of Macrotis lagotis. NCBI lineage: Eukaryota > Metazoa > Chordata > Mammalia > Peramelemorphia > Peramelidae > Macrotis > Macrotis lagotis. The sequence goes on from NC_133666.1 coordinate 194,437,204, forward strand.
CTATAATCCATGTCTCCCTATATGTGTGTATATATATATTAATACACACAAATATATATGGTTGTGTATGTATATATGCATATATACATATACGTGCAAACATACATATATGTATGACTACTTACATGTATATATGCATTCATACCATGTACCTGCATATATACACATTAAATCATTAATATTTTCTTTTTTACAATTAGATATAAACTTTTGGAGGGTAGGAACCATGTATAATAGAGCACCCTATACAAAGGAGGTATTCAACAAATTTGTATTGATATAGGTGGTAGGTGCAATGAATGTCCCATGCTTCAGAATATATACTAATGAAGGTAGAGTAGTTAAGGAAAGGGAACAAGCCTTTTGCAACAGATATATTTTATGCTGATAATATAGAAATTACTACTGTTAAGCAGTGACATGGTTTCCAAATCCCATATGAAAATTGATCTCATAGTCAAATTTATCTTTTGTTAATTTTTGTCTTTAGGCAAGTCATTAACCCTATCAGAAATTCCATGTCGATCATTTTAATATAGGAGTAATAACATTACTAATCCTCATAGGATTATTAAGAAAATCAATGTAGTTCATGCAAACTGCTTTGTTATGGGAAAGGAATATATAAGCTATCATTATTAGTATTACATCCTCTCTGCAACTAATTTGTGAACTTTTTCAGTATAAGGACTCTGTATTCTTATTATTGTCTCTCAGAGAGCTTTGTACACAATAAAGAATAAAATTTTTGTTGATGTGCTGATGATTGTAAAGAATGAGAAAACAAGGACAGCAGGGACAGTTTGTGTCACTGTTTTTGAAGTGACCTCTGATCTTTCAATGGGGGGGGAAGGGAAGGAATCTTGTAATTGGTTGACTGATTTTAAGATTGGTCATGGATAATTAGCAATCTTTAAAATACTGTTGACTCTGAAGGGAAGAATGTCAGTGTGAATGAACAGTTTTAAATTGAATCACATATAGAAAGAAACCTTTCTGATTTCCTCCTCCTAGGTGTTCTACTGCTTTTTCCCTCTTGAAATTCCACTGAATATATTGTACATTTACTTCCGTCTTTGAATGTCATGTTACTCTAATATACTATGAACTCCTTAAGACCAGGTACAATTTTGTTGTAAGGATCCATCACAGAAATTTGCATGTAATAGAGGCTTAATAAATGTTGAATGAAAAATGTAGCAGTAGTCATCGATATGACCCTGGATAGAGAGTGGTTAACAGAGAGGATATGAAGGGGTAGGGTTAGCAGAATAGAAGGTACAATCGTTTCCTTTTTGGACACTGAAGGAAGGCAGGAAACAGATAAAGGTAACTAGTAGCACTTCAAGCTAGGAGTGAAATTAAAACTTTTATAGTGGAGAAAACATTCTATTTGTGATACCATCCTAATAGGTTTTCCAAACCTTATAATTAGAGAACTATAGGACCAAAAAAGTAATTTTTTCCCCTCACAAAAGTTTCCTTGGTGTAACTTTAAAAATTATTAACATTGGTAGAGAATACAATGTCTCATCATTGGTGTTTTTGTTAACATTGACTTTCCCTTTGAAAGCAAAAATTAGAAGTAAAATGTTTTCAAAATATGAGTGAAGGACCTAGTCTGTGTACATATGTATTTTGATTCAATATCTATGTTTACTTTATAATTAAACTTAAATATTTTAATAATATCTCATTTGCTATATCCTTGGAGGATAACTGTAACTCAGTAAAGAATTTCCCCTTTGGAGTGTTCTGTTTTTGCATAATAAAGTAAAATAAAGGCTGCTTTAATGAACTTTTAACTCATAACAATATTATACTGATGGTAATTTAAATGTCAAAATGTTAAGGGAAAATTTATCTTCTTATGTTTTGTATCCTTTTAAGCAAATAATTAATATCGTCTAACCCATTCATTTTCTTCTGCAGCTAAAATTAAAATTTTGTTAAGATAACACCTACTTTTAAAAGCTGTTGATCTCTTCTTTGAAGGCTAAGTATATGTGGTGTATTTAGCAATTTTGATAAGGATGTACTATAAAGATAACAAGTCTTATGATGATTCAGGAAGAAGTAAATGAGTCTGAGCTAAATTTTTATTTAATAATTATTCCAAATCAGATCTCTGACTTTTAGTGAAAGAGAAAGTCTGAGTGTTTTACTATTGTTTATGTTTCATCAATTTTGGATTAAGCTAACCTTTTAAAAATGTCAAAAACTTTCTCAATGAAATTTACTCATGAGAGATGATACAAACACTCTGCCATGTTCTTGAAAAAAAAAAACCTTGGGCATTATGCTTATATTTTCTCAAATACATCAAGGAAGATGAATTAAACCTGCCTGGGACCAGTTCAATCTTTTCAGCTACCTACAGAGTTGATAACAATCTCTGAATTAATGGTGCAACAGTCTATGCCAGTCATTAAGATGGATGAAATTATTATAGCCAACTACTATATGATATTGCTTTATATGTAAGGAACACCTTAGAGTCTATTGAAAGTCAAATTGAAAACAGTCTGAAATATATAAATATATATTTAATATAATTAATAGAATACATATATATACATATAATTTAAAGGGAAATCTGATTTCCATTAAGTTCTGATGATGTAAAGAAAAGTGATATTAATTTTTTGTCTGTCATAATGATATTTGAAAATAACATCCTCTCCCAACTGAGAACCAATTGTAACAAAGAAAAACACACTTCAATTAGACAAAACAAAATTCTCTAGGGAATGAATGCCACAATGTAAATACTATTTCAAATCTATAGTGCCCACTGCTTACTAAAAGGAGGAAGTATTTTTTCATCACTTATTCTTAAGGACCACTGTTGGTCACTGAAATTAATCAGAGTTCAGTTTTCTTTCAGTATTATTCAGTTATTATTTTAATTAATGGTATGATAGTGATTGTTCATATTTTTGCTATTTTATATAGTTCATTTAGTTTTTTAAAAGTTTCTCTGAACTCACAGCAAAATAATCAAGATGTTGGTGGAAGGGAGAGAAAAAAGGATAGTAGAATAACTGACATAGGTCTCAAAGTGAATATCAGAGGACATTTTGTCTAGCACCCTCATTTTATAAAAGGAAACAAGCTCAGGGAGGTTAAGGGACTTGACCAAAATCACACAAGTAGTAAAGTAACAAACCTCAGAAATGGGATGGACATTCCATTGCATTTCTATAATATAATATATTGATTGACCAGTTGACTGATACCTACCCAGTTTATTTCTGTTTTTTTTTTTTTTTTTTGCTACCAAAAAAGTCTAACACTTTTCTTTTTGATTTTTGCAAGGCAGTGGGGTTAAATGACTTGCCCAAGATCATACAGCTAGGTAATTATTTAGTAACACTTATTTTCAAAGAAGATTTCATTGATGAAATTTTGAATGAATTTGTAGATTGATGCATGACCTGTAGGTGAAGTTAAAACAAAATCCTTTCCATTTTTATGTACTTGTTTGTGTTTTGATTTTTTTGCTAAATTTTCCTTATAAATTTTTCTAATATTATCATGTAATTCAAAAAAAGAAATTAGTCTTTCTTCCCTCATTCCACCAGTATGTTTTAATATTATAGCTGTTACATTTCTTGTAACAATAAATGGATTTTGTATTTGTTTGATTTCTCTACCTTCTGTAATTTTGAGTAAACTTGAATATAATTGAAATATATATATATATATATTGAACCAGTAAGTAAGCTAATTTTTTTAAAAAAATGAACTCACATAGTTTTCTTATTTTAAGTGCTTTAGATAAAAAATTCTGCCAATGTTCTAAAAGTAATGATAAATATTAATAATGCCTTGATCTGTATTATTATTATTATTCAATAGGGAACATTTACAAGAACTCACAAGGTATGAATCTAAATACCTTTACCTCAATGCATGGATGGCAGCCAGGTGGCATAGTGACAAGTGCATTCAAATTCTGCCTCAACACTTAGAAGCTATGTGACCTTAAGACAAATCACTTAAATTCTTTTAGCTTCAATTTCCTCTTGCAAAATAATAATAAATAATAATAATAATAATAATATCTACACGGTTGTTGTAAGGATCAAATTAGGGATCATGTGGAAAGAACTTTACAAACCTTGAAACACTATATAAATGCTATTATTATTATTATTATTATTTAGGTTTTTGCAAGGCAAATGGGGTTAAGTGGCTTGCCCAAGGCCATAAAGCTAGGTAATTATTAAGTGTCTGAGGTTGGATTTGAACTCAGATACTCCTGATTCCAGGACCAGTGCTCTATCCATTGCACAACCTAGCTGCCCCAATTTTTATTATTTAATAATATTAGCATTATTCTCTTTAATAATATCTAATCATATATAATAATAGGATTGCCAAATATATTATCTAATGATACTACAGTTTTTAAGTATTATTATCCTTCTCCCCAGAAAGATTTCTCCCTGCACACTCAATAGTATTTTATTTTTTCCAATTAAATAGTAAAAATAGTTTTTACCATTTATTCCCACTAAACTTTTAAGCTCTCTTTTTTAGATTTTACTCCCTCCTTTGAATGTAAGTTCCTTGAGGTAAAGGACTATTTCTTTTTTGCTTATTTTGTTTTCTCTGTTCTTAGCATAGTGTTGCTCTTATGAAAAGTGATTAATAAATGCTTATTGTGGTGACTTGGTGGGTGGGGGAAACAAATTGAGAAAAACAAAGAATCTCAGAGTCAAAATTCAGAGTTTCTGTGACTCTGTTTCCCTCCTCCCCCAAATATCTAAGTAGTTAAAAAGAAATAGTTCAGACAAACAGAGAATCATAATCAGGATCACACAACACTATATAGCAAAGGTTTTGGGTTTTTTTTAAAAGAAAAAACTTTGTAGTACATTTTTTTGAGTTTTCTTTGTCATTTATTTTTGCAGAACTTTTCTGGAGTATTTTTGGAGACAGTGGGCACCTTTAGGACTTTTTTATATTGCCATTTCAAATGGAAAACTGCTTAAATATATTGTGTTGATTATTGATTGCTTATCTCCCTCTGTCTAATTTACTATTATTATCTTCTTCCATAACACTGATAATAAGAAAGTATAGAAGGGGAAGAGAATAAATATTTATATAGTGCCTACTTTGTTCCAGTACCATGCTAAGCATTTTTATAAATCTCATCTCATCTGATCCTCACAACCCTAGGAGTTAGGTGTTATTATCCCCATTTTGAGGGAACTAAGGGTATCAGAGATTTGGTGTCTTATTCAGGGTCACATAGGTACTGATGCCATGCACAGTGAGTGCTATATTGGTCTTTTCTCAGGGAACCACACTCTCTGTAGCTAGCTTATAGGAGAATACTTGGAGCAAGGTGTTAGACCACTCCCCAAGTGCTACTCTTGTCCTACCCATTATGGAAATGCATTTAATTGCAGGTGCCTGGAAAAGAAACTCTCTTTCCTTCCTTCCCTTTTTAAGATGGACTCCTTCCCTTCCCCCAACTCCCCCTTCCCCTTCCTCTCCCTCTCCCTTCCTTAAACACCTGCCTAGACCTTTGTTATTTGCCCAGTCCTCAAACTGCTTATAAGCACCTAGTCTCTTCACAAAAGAGGTTTTAATCTGTGAACTTTGCAGACTTGTAAAATAAATCCTGACATTTCAGCTCCATGGCTAGTTGTGAATTCCTTCACTTCCAACAACTCCCAATCTTTATTGGTGGCACAAACTAGCTTTGAATTCAGGTTCTCCTGACTATCAACTGCTAAACTATCTGCCCTACTGATGTCTAAAAGAAACAGTCCCTTAAAAGGAATCAATGAATAGAGCTCCTGGAGTCAGGAAGACAAATTCTCCTGAATCTAAATCTGACCTCAGACACTGCCTAGCCAGGTAACTTGGTGCAAGTTACTCAACACTATTTGTCTCAGTTTCCTTGTCTGTAAAATGAGTTGGAGAGGGAATAGCAAACCATTTGTATGTCTTTCCAGAAAAACACCAAATGGAGTCCCAAAGAATCAGACACCATTGAAATATCTGAACAACTTCTACAGTACTTGACTTATATTTAAATGTTTCAGTGTATGTGTGATCTCATTGATAAGGGTATTCAGATATTTGGATCACAACTGTCTATTCATATACCCAATCTCTGGAGTCCCCATCCATATCTCATCATATCATTAGTTTACCATGGATTTCTACCCAACAGCCAAAGTGACTTTCTTAAATTCTATGGATATCATAAGCAAACCAGTAAAATCCATAGTGTCCATCAGTTATCGGTAACTTTGCAATCACAGCATGTTCAATCTTTCTTTTTTCATCATGATGAAATCCTTTATACTCCTTCTGCTGTGTAAATTACAGTTTATGATATTTTATCCCCAGTTCATGTCCACCATGACCTTTTCCATTGCCCTTTGGCAACTTCAATTCCTGACACATTACGAAAAAGAAAAATCTTTTGAACTTTTAGCAGATCATTAAGTATCAATATTGAACTCATTCTTTAAACCTTCCCTAAATAAAAGATAGCTTAATCATTTTGGGAAGAATCCTAGATGATGACTAGATTTCTTGGATTTTTTTGTTTGTTTGCTTAAACTTGGGCGTGGAAAATCCAATGTGTACTATACAAGTTAATTCAGAGGTAATATTTGAGGATAGGAAAGATTTCTCTTAAAGACTAATTAGGGAGCCTGCAATATGTAGTAATGGAGAAAACCCCTGTCATAGCCCCTTGAAATATTAAATGACCAATGAATTTTTGGAAAAAAAATACTTGTAAATAATTACATAAATGTAGTTAGATGCTGAACTGACAATAGCTCAGCTACATTTAGATAATAATAATATGGAGGTTTACAAGAACTTTTTAATATGGTAAAATGAATGATATAGTAATATTATTACTATAAGAACTGGTTAGCTCCACAATGTTGCATTTTCTTTAAAAAAGTGAAGAATTCTTCCTCACCCTGTAAGATGCTTTTCAGTTTAATTCATAGTGATTAACCCATACTTACAAATGCAATTACCATGAATTTTTAAATGAGCCTTTGTCCTATATTACAAAGAGGGCAGGTGACACAAGCTACCTTTAAGCTTAGGTGCTTGTGAGAAGGAGACATGGAAGCAGAGTCAGATACCAAGTGCTAAAGAG